>NC_089273.1:8881436-9179308 GCF_963678975.1 Dysidea avara | reverse complement strand
TTCACAACAATAATGTAAGAATTGTACAATAATGACTGTAATATAACTGCTATGAAAATGTTTTCCAGTGGCCCGCCATGGTAGCAAGTCTCACATGACAGCATGTATATTCATCCAAACACAATGGGAGTAACAAGTAAGTATGATGACAAGTTGATATGACTCCATTTGTAGAATCCAGATGAGTGGGTGTTACTCCAGCATGTCTAAACAGTTAACAAACATTCCTGTTATAATTACGTGCTAGAGTTGCAATATAATAGTATAGTATTTAAATGCAACAATACATAATCTCCATTGCATCACTATCAAACGACACTAAGTGGAGGATATTGTTGCATCTCTAGTATGTATACTCTATCAGTACAACCTGTCTTAATGGCCACCAGTATAGAAAGACAACCTCTCTTGAAAGCAATTCCAATTGAGAATTTATACACTGTTACCTGTTTATTGAGTGAAGGTGGCAATAAACAAGTTCCACCGTAATTTATACACGTGATGTGATCCTGTATATTCTGTCAGTGGATGAGATCCACTTGGCCAGGACAAAATGTGACTCAAATGTCCTGGATGATCCATACTCAACCCACTTATGACCCAGTGGCACAATGGAACTGAGTATAGAGAATACAATTATATTTATTTCTAAGATGTGTGGATGTGTGGACACATGCATTACAACACATTACATGTACATACAAGACATGCTACGTACTGTTTTAGCAATTCAAGTCACCAAATTATGTACGGACCAGTCAACAATGCTTCATAGTGCCCATCAGTAAACCTGAAGAAAAGTTACGAAAATAAAAATTCACATAAGTACAATGAAGCCCTCATTAATATGGCCAGCTGTGGAACCAAAAAATTTGGCCTGAATAACAAGGTGGCCTTATTAATGAGGTCATAAAGTACTGCTTAGCTATATTTGGGATCTACTAGAGGTGGCCAATATAATGAGGTGGTCTTATTAAAGAAGTGGCCACTAAGTGAGGTTTCACTGTACATACAGTTCACAATCACAATGGTGAACAATATTAATGGTTAACAATATACACTGAAACCTGCAGGTCACTTCTTGTGGAAGATTGCTCTCTACACTAAATGACACATTCAGAGATTGTATTTAGATGGATGATACAGTAACACATTGTGACTTCAATACTCGTGATGTGTCAATGCTAGGCAGCAACCATATACACGGCACTGCCAATGCCACAACATCACACTTGCTCGCACACACAATTTCGCTCAAGATTTTACAAATTGATAATTAAGAGGTGTGGAAACTAGCTGTTCGCTCGAAAGACTGTGTGGCAGCTGTTTTCCTTCTGTACAAGTGGCCACCAAGACAGGTCCACTGTGGATGAAAACCAGGCATTAGATATTTGGTATTTTATGTGTTGAAGGCATTCAGGGCTTCCGGTAGTCTCAAATCTCACCACAGTTTACCTCAGGCAGTGTTGTGGTCACCACTAAACCACCGGAATGCTGTGCTATGTTCATCTTATGCTTGGCTACTGTATTGTAGAACTGAAAATGGATACTCTGAAAAATATATCCTATGGATAATGACTTCATCACTTTCTTCATCAGGAGCTTATAAGGACCAATAGTGAAACTTTTACACTTTGGGCTGACAGCCAACTGCCTAAGTCTTAAGCAGTGCCTTTGGTGCTCTAACAGATTGGCTGCCCCCTTGCTGCCAGCACTCACTGTCTCATACGCTGTCATACACTAAATCCATCTCTATAGCCAGTTAGAACAGCATGCTTCTTACCTTTTTTAAGGCCGCAAAATGTAGCCACCTCTTTAAAAAGCTAGGTCAGAAATTTTTTGTCCCTACGGCCTGAATAATGACCAGTTTTCACTGTACTATTAGTGATTAGTGATCATGGAGGATTATTTATTAAGATACTAAGATATACAAACGCTACAACCTCTAAATATAGCAGTAATTTTTTTTACCCTGGTCCAATGTCTCGTAATAATTGCGAGAGACTCTACTGTGACAAATACAGTTTATCATGATATGTACTAATCGCCTTTTTACAATTAAGTTTTACAACACAAATACATGTATAGTTAAACTCACCAATTGTGACTAAATCCCTTCAACACGAAAAGACAAGTAATGAGACAACCTTGGAGACAACAGCCTCACAAGCCTATTCTTGTGCGCTTATTTAGTAGTAATATAAATTTTAAAGGCGTTTATTTACAACAGGACATAATTACGCGCCCTTCTATTGTCTCTTTACATACTTGCCTTTTCTTTACTATTCTCATTTCATTTCACAAGATCTCTTGGCAGGGGCGTAGCTTCTTCACTTGAATCAGTCAATGCTTGAAGTAGATCGAGATACTCTAATAGAACAGTCACATTTCTACAAGTGCCATATTTTTATATTGTAAAGTCTGTAAGTAGCTAGTAATTTAAACTATACAATCCGATGCTAAGCAGAAGTTGTAACTACGCTAAATATTGATTGCTGTGTTACAGCTGTTTTGTGACTGCTCTAATAGAGTATCTTGATCGTTTTAATGCAGTACAAGACGAAAGGCAAAGTGTTATTAAGGGTTTACTAGTTAAAATGGGTGGTAGTTGACTGCAGTTGCATGCCACTAACAGGGCCGTCCAGAGAAATTAGAGAGCCCAGGGAAAAGAGTTAAAGAGGGGCCCAGGGACAAGGAAGAGTCTAGATCCTGACTGCTCTATTAGAGTATATCGATCTTTCTTTAAACAGGTATTCAAGGGGCCCCTTTCGGGCTGGGGCAGGGGGAAAAATACCCCAGTTACCTCCCCCCCCCCCCCATGTGGGCGGCCCTGGCCACTAAAATTACAGTTATATTTTAATATTCTGTCATTGTAATCTGGGGTTTCTGTCAAGACCATGGAAACTCACTTACTGTTATCAACAGTGCATTGCTTATTCTAACAAAAAGTATTGAAATCCCATCCAAAAACAGCTTATAGCTGTAAAAAAAGTGCGCGTCCAAGTAAAGCAGAGTTAACTGCGACAAAAAGTAATGATATCATAATGCGGCCATGTGCGAGGTGTGCAAGTTGTAAAATTAATATTAGCTAATCAGATAATACAATGTTATTGTTAAAGTGTTAATGAGAACTATGTGATGCTGCTATTTTTAAGTGTGTGAGCATCTTCATAAATGCCACACAAATTTAATTCTCAATAAAGCAATGTGTATTGATTCTCTGATAGCAATAAATAGTTTGAGTTTGGCCGTCTTTCCTGTATACGGCAATGCTACGAACAAAGGAAAGGTGGCCAAACTCAAACTATTTATTGCTATCAGAGAATCTATACACATTGCTTTATTGAGAATTAAATTTGTGTGGCATTTATGAAGATGCTCACACACTTAAAAATAGCAGCATCACATAGTTCTCATTAACACTTTAACAATAACATTGTATTATCTGATTAGCTAATATTAATTTTACAACTTGCACACCTCGCACATGGCCGCATTATGATATCATTACTTTTTGTCGCAGTTAACTCTGCTTTACTTGGACGCGCACTTTTTTTACAGCTATAAGCTGTTTTTGGATGGGATTACAGTTACATTTACTGATTCTTGTGAGATCTTTATTCCCCTTTTGTGTGCATCTTCAATTTTGATGGTCTGCTTATTTGGTTGTAATAGACGGTGTTTCATTTCATATTGAAAAAACTGATCATGTTCAATCTTCAAAAGAACATCAAGTAGGACATCAATCCTCCTGTTCACTTTCCCATTTAAGTATACTGTCTTCAGTTTATTGTGAAAGCTACGTATAGTAATATTATAAATTAACACACTACAGATACATTGTAAGTACAAGTTCTAACGTACTGTTATATAGAGCTTTTGGATTTACAAACATGCATAGGAGTCTTATGCAATGGTAGCAGCCTTCATGTATTATGTATTTTTAGCAGCATGGTGTTTTACTGCATATTGTTTAGAGGATTTTGTTTTTCATTTCCCTTAGTACTACACTCACATGCTCAATTGTGTGCATGTTAGTGATTGCATACCTTTCTAAGTACATGTTCGTGTCAGTATCAGCATGAGCGAATTTCCGAAAACACCGTGCCCATTTCTCTATATGTAATAAAAGCATAATATTACTGTATAGGATACATACACTTGTGTGGAAAATGCAGCACAAGGGTGTGTCAAGAGACTAATACAGCACAAAACTAAGCCAAGTACTGTATTAGTCTTGGGGCACACCAAGGGTACTGTATTAGTCTTGGGGCACACCAAGGGTACTGTATTTTTCATACACACAAACATATATAGGCAGTACTCTAAGGAAGTTGTCGTCTACACAGCAATGTGTTGCTTACTGCCAGTACTCTAAGGAAATTAATGTGTTGTTGCTGCCAGTACCTGCTTAATATTATTCTTGTTTATACATACCTTTGCAACAATACACTGTAATGTACGTATGCATGTGATGTTTCAATTATGTGCATGTTTTATTTATTTATTTATTATTTATTAATGCTTTACAGCACAAGTGCTGAAGGTCTGTAGGACACCTGGTCCTACAGCCTGCTCAAAGACTTTAGCTACAGAAGGTGTGTTTGAAATGTAAAACAAGCTAATAGTATTTTCTTACCACATCTTTTTAAATAGTTGTCCAGGAAATATTTAATGAATACTGTTTCTTTCTTTTCCCAGTGTTGCACAAAGGAGCAGATCATCTTATTGAATTCTTCTTCATCTAGCTCACTTTCCATAATGCAGAGTATCTGATATATATCTAGTTGGTTTAGTTGTGAGACTTTTGATCGAACATTGTTTCTCCATGATCTACAGTGTATGTAATTGTAAGAGCATTGCAAGGTGTACATTACATGCATTATATGCAAATGTATTATGCACATGTACATAATGTGATGTATAAATTGAACCATACATACATACTTACCTATCTAAATGCCACCGGCAAAGTAAGTGATGCAGTCCTTGTCCAAACACTTCCTGTGCTGCTTTCCATCCAACATTGTCTGAAGTTACATACAGCGATACTGATATCACGTTTAACAAAAAGCAATAACTATGATTATTAAAAAAATATTATTTTAATATGACCTACCATCATCTGTCATAATTACTGATACTTCTGAATCTGGACTTTTCATCTTCATCTTTTCTAGAAAAATTTCCACAACATCTCTATCCTCCTTGTCTGTAATACACCATCCAACAGGCTGGCCTGTGCAAGTTAAGTAGATACATAGATCACAAGAGTAAGCCACGATGGAATCACAACTAACCTTCAGCAAAATCATCTGACACTAACAATGTGATGAGCTTAAATTTATATGAATTTGTGCCATGTGTTGAGTCTATGCACACAATTTTAGAGCAAAACTGACTGTACATTTGCCTCTGAAATTCTGTTTGTAAAATCAGTATGAAGGTGTCTGTTGATAGCTGTGGATTATTTTCATCATCAATGTGTTGGGGCTTAAAATACAGAATGGGATTGTATTCCTCTTCTTGGAGTGCATTAACAGCCATTTGAACTGATGTAGCATCATCACTATGCCGTATGACTGATTGATCTAGAGTGCCATGTTTGATGTTTAAGATGTCCCTTCTGGATGCTAAGTGCTTCCGAGTCAGAGACTCGTTAAACTGTTTTCGCATAGTGCGATGTCCAACACCCTCCTTAATGTCTGGCAATAATATTAATTACTACAACTACTGTGTAAACATCTCAGACAAGCTCATATATTATGTGATACACTTATGTACATGTTAGCCAGTGTATGTTACTACTTTATGTTGTATGCATCAGATCTAGACATGTTTATGTCTGTATGAATGTCTGTGTGTGCATGCATACATGCAGTACTAAATACCTTCCATTATTCTTTCAATCGAAATCCCCACACTAAGCTTCATAGCAATTTCTTCCTTTGTACTTATTGGCAGTGGTACAAATCCAGCTTCATCTTCATCTGGGTTGTGATTGGAATGGGCTGAGATGAACTTGACTTCCATTTTACCCGAGCTAAACTTAGTAACATACATTCGAGAAATGCATGTTTCCCCAGTTTTCTGCTTGGCTTTTGATGTGGCCGTTTTTTCTGAGTTTTGCGTGGCTGTTTGGATGCTTTGTAGTTTCCATCTCTGCAACATACATAATAGTAGCGTTCCTGTGCTACATCTAATGGCAATAATAGAGCTGAATATCTGAATGTAGTAAAATAACTTATCACTTATGCCATCATTTTCACTTATTGACATCACATAGGGCTGATGGTGTAGGATATAGTGTGTATTTGAGGTGGCCTCTTCTTTTTCTTTCCATGTTATAAATTCTTGATTGGTCTCAAACTCATGATGTTGCATCCCTACATATCATATATACACTTAATAGTTAAATATATAGATAATACAAACCAAAATTAATGTCATGGTGATATTCATTACAGTGGGATACCAATTTTGTCATTGTCCGATATTGAGCATCGCATTTTGGACATTCAAACCTACAAGCATGATGTTTTCCTTCTTCACCGTGGACAGTTTCCTTGTGACTATTAAGGTTTGTGCTTCTTGTAAATTTCTGCAAACAGATGTTACATTGCAAATTCTTTACCACTGCAGGCTGAGGCTGGATGAAGAACAAAATCAACAAGATGTACTTGGTTACACCATTACCATGAGACATAGTGAAAAATACAAAACAGACACTTTGTGATATCTTTTAAGGTGTTTGCTCTACAAGCCACATAGAAATCAGTATAGCAGAGATGTGGTTATCAGAGCTCCACCCCCCCCCCCCCCCCCCCCAATATACTGGTTATTTATACACGTATATATACATATATGTGTGCGTGTGTG
Organism: Dysidea avara; assembly: GCF_963678975.1. Taxonomy (NCBI): domain Eukaryota; kingdom Metazoa; phylum Porifera; class Demospongiae; order Dictyoceratida; family Dysideidae; genus Dysidea; species Dysidea avara. The sequence goes on along the minus strand of NC_089273.1, from coordinate 9,172,429 downwards.
TAATTTGATACAGGTTGGTGTGGATTATATAACTGAACCCCCAAATGTATAACAATTCTACTAAAATTTCTCCAAATTGTATGTAATATAAACCACTTTAATAGAACAAATCTTACATAGAATAGCATTCTACAACATGGCAGTTAGAAATTGTGTCGTAAGAAATTCTCAATAACTTTGGTGTATGCAATCAAACCTATGTATAACTATGCCTTATATGTATTCATTTGTTAATGAAAAAAGGGCAGAAACAAGTAGGCCTTACACATGTGAATGATAAATAATTTTATTGTAGATACTACATATGTGTCACCATGTGCAACTACCTGTATATGAGCAAGCCTTAAAAATTGTTCTACTGTAATCTCATAAACTACACATTCTTTGTGGAAACCAAGGACAATGAATATCTCTGGAATAATATGTGAATATGTTTACTTTCACTTTGAGGTCATACTTCTGTTTTGAGGTCAAACAGCTACTAATACATGCACATGAATACTACAGAGTACAGTGCAAATATACCAAAAACATTGTCAAAGATGTTATGGTAAATGTGGCATATTTAGGTACGTATAAGAAAGCATACCCATGCCTTCTCCAAGTTCACCTCGGATAGAATTTTCTTAACTAGTTATCTATGGCTGGATACAGGCTCACAATTTCATGCAGACTAGGGATGCGGCGATTATGCCGGCATAATTTCGGGCATAATAGGTATGTGTGGGAACCAGGAATTATGCTTTTTTTTTTTTTTTTTTTTTTTTTTACAAATTAATGACATAAGATAAAACAGTACCAGGAATTATGCTAGCATTTTGAGGTGATTATAAAGCTTTAACAGTAGGAAAATCTGCAGATTGTAAAATACCGTTAAAAAAGATCGAGATACTCTAATAGAGCAGTCAGAAACTCTAATAGTACAATTATTTACTCTAATAAAGCAGTCACATTGAAATGAAATACTCTAATACAGCAACCAGCTAAAGAATTCAAGACCATTTGAAGTTTAAACATCAGTGAAAATGGTCTGATACAGCAATAAACTGGCATTATTAGCCAATTATGGTGGCATAATTTTGGGAATAATGGGCAATTCTCAAAAGTATAATAGGTGATTTTTGAGCACTGCTCAAAAGCATAATACTCACTTTTTGGAGCATAATAGCCTCATGCCTAATGCAGACTAAATAATTAAGAACTAATAGAGTATGCTATAATATTAGTATGCTATACAGTATAGTCTGACCAGAAACTGGTAACTTAGTGGTAAGAGGGATTATCCTAAGCAAAAGCTTACTTGAGTGTCACTTTCTTGGACCAGTTCATCTATACCCAGTTCAATAGGTAGTAACACACCTTTCAGCTGTTCTGTCAAGCTTACAGCGTCTACACAACAATCACCACTCATCACGTCGACAAGCGCAAACCATTCAAAAATGCGCGAATATCACGTGACCAGGTTACCTTGGTTACAAGCGCCTGCTTCGCGTCGCATAACGGGATTTGTTATATACCATACGCGTAGGGTACAAGAATGCGTACCATACGCGTATGGTATAGCGATCCATACCATATGAGTATACAGTTTGAAATACTATTAGCTATACAATAACAGGTATGATGCTATAGCTAGCCACAGTGGAGCACAGTCATGTAAGCTAGGAATTTATATCTCAGTTAACTATAGAAGGTGGCGCTCCTGTGTTACACTGAGAAAGACAAACAAAGTACCCAACACAAAGACAAAACTAATTGGCCCTCTCTGCCAACACTTGACAAAACTAACTGCTAAACTAAAGACAAAACTAACTGCTAAACCAATTGGCCCTCTTTACCAACACTTGTCTGACAATTTCAGGTGTATATGCTTCCATCGTCCTTTTTACATTGTTATGTTGTTGCAAGTTATGAAGACTCTGAAGCCCTGGCTAAGCTTTGAAATCTCTACAGGTGGCTTGTTTCTAGCTGATCTCTCTACAGGGTGACTTGTTTGTAGCTGAACTCTCTACAGGGTTGTTTCTTTGTAGCTGAACTCTCTACAGTGTAACTTCTTCTAGCTGAACTCTCTACAGGTGGCTTGTTTCTAGTTGATCTCTCTACAGGGCAATTTGTTTGCAGCTGAACTCAATACATGGTTGTTTCTTTGTAGCTGAACTCTCTACAATGTAACTTCTTCTAGCTGAATTCTCTACAGGGTGACTTGTTTCTAGCTGAACTCTCTACAGGGTGATTGGTTTGTAGCTGAACTCTCTACAAGGTAACTTCTTCTAGCTGATCTTTCTACAAGGTGATTTGTCTGTAGCTAAATTCTCTACAGGGCAATTTGTTTGCTGCTGAACTCTCTACATGATAGTTTCTTTGTAGCTGAGCTCTCTACAATGTAACTTCTTCTAGCTGAACTCTCTACAGGTGGCTTGTTTCTAGCTGATCTCTCTACAGGGTGATTTGTTTGTACTATAGCTGAACTCTCTACAAGATAACTTCTAGCTGATCTTTCTACAGGGTAATTTGTTTGTAGCTGAATTCTCTACAGGGCGATTTGTTTGCAGCTGAACTCTCTACATGGTAGTTTCTTTGTAGCTGAACTCTCTACAATGTAACTTCTTCTAGCTGAACTCTCTACAGGGTGACTTGTTTGTAGTTGAACCCTCTACAGGGTGATTTGTTTGTAGCTGAACTCTCTACAAGGTAACTTCTTCTAGCTGATCTTTCTACAGGGTGATGTGTTTGTCTCTACAGGGCAATTTGTTTGCAGCTGAACTCTCTACATGGTAGTTTCTTTGTAGCTGAACTCTCTACAATGTAACTTCTTCTAGCTGAACTCTCTACAGGGTGACTTGTTTGTAGCTGAACCCTCTATAGGGTGATTTGTTTGTAGCTGAACTCTCTACAAGGTAACTTCTTCTAGCTGATCTTTCTACAGGATGATTTGTTTGTAGCTGCATTCTCTACAGGGCAATTTGTTTGCAGCTGAACTCTGTACATGGTTGTTTCTTTGTAGCTGAACTCTCTACAATGTAACTTCTTCTAGCTGAACTCTCTACAGGGTGACTTGTTTCTAGCTGATCTCTCTACAGGGTGACTTGTTTCTAGCTGAACTCTCTATAGGGTGATTTGTTTGTAGCTGAACTCTCTACAAGGTAACTTCTTCTAGCTGATCTTTCTACAAGGTGATTTTTCTGTAGCTAAATTCTCTACAGGGCAATTTGTTTGCTGCTGAACTCTCTACATGATAGTTTCTTTGTAGCTGAACTCTCTACAATGTAACTTCGTCTAGCTGAACTCTCTACAGGGTGACTTGTTTGTAGCTGTACTCTCTACAAGGTAACTTCTAGCTGATCTTTCTACAGGGTAATTTGTTTGTAGCTGAATTCTCTACAGGGCGATTTGTTTGCAGCTGAACTTTCTACATGGTAGTTTCTTTGTAGCTGAACTCTCTACAGTGTAACTTCTTCTAGCTGAACTCTTTACAGGTGGCTTGTTTCTAGCTGATCTCTCTACAGGGTGACTTGTTTGTAGCTGAACTCTCTACAGGGTTGTTTCTTTGTAGCTGAACTCTCTACAGTGTAACTTCTTCTAGCTGAACTCTCTACAGGTGGCTTGTTTCTAGCTGATCTCTCTACAGGGCAATTTTTTTGCAGCTGAACTCTGTACATGGTTGTTTCTTTGTAGCTGAACTCTCTACAATGTATCTTCTTCTAGCTGAACTCTCTACAGGGTGACTTGTTTCTAGCTGATCTCTCTACAGGGTGAGTTGTTTCTAGCTGAACTCTCTACAGGGTGATTTGTTTGTAGCTGAACTCTCTACAAGGTAACTTCTTCTAGCTGATCTTTCTACAAGGTGATTTGTCTGTAGCTAAATTCTCTACAGGGCAATTTGTTTGCTGCTGAACTCTCTACATGATAGTTTCTTTGTAGCTGAACTATCTACAATGTAACTTCTTCTAGCTGAACTCTCTACAGGTGGCTTGTTTCTAGCTGATCTCTCTACAGGGTGACTTGTTTGTAGCTGAACTCTCTACAGGGTGATTTGTTTGTAGCTGAACTCTCTACAAGATAACTCCTAGCTGATCTTTCTACAGGGTAATTTGTAGCTGAATTCTCTACAGGGCGATTTGTTTGCAGCTGAACTCTCTACATGGTAGTTTCTTTGTAGCTGAACTCTCTACAATGTAACTTCTTCTAGCTGAACTCTCTACAGGATGACTTGTTTCTAGCTGATCTCTGTACAGGGTGACTTGTTCCTAGCTGAACTCTCTACAGGTGATTTGTTTGCAGCTGAACTCTCTTACATGGTGGTTTCTTTGTAGCTGAACTCTCTACAAAGTAACTTCTTCTAGCTGAACTCTCTACAGGATGACTTGTTTCTAGCTGATCTCTCTACAGGGTGATCTGTTCGTAGCTGAGCTCTGTACAGAGTGGTTTGTTTGCAGCTGAACTCTCTTACATGGTGGTTTCTTTGTAACTGAACTCTCTACAAAGTGACTTCTTCTAGCTGATCTATCTACAGGATGACTTGTTTCTAACTGAACTCTTTACAGTGTGATCTGTTCATAGCGGAACTTTCTACTGGGTGATTTGTTTGCAGCTAAACTCTTTGCATGATTGTTTCTTTGTAACTGAACTCTCTACAATGTAACTTCTTCTAGCTGATCTCTCTACAGGATGACTTGTTTCTAACTGAACTCTCTACAGTGTGATGTGTTCATAGCGGAACTTTCTACTGGGTGATTTGTTTGCAGCTAAACTCTTTGCATGATTGTTTCTTTGTAACTGAACTCTCTACAATGTGACTTCTTCTAGCTGATCTCTCTACAGGATGACTTGTTTCTAACTGAACTCTCTATAGTGTGATCTGTTCATAGCGGAACTTTCTACTGGGTGATTTGTTTGCAGCTAAACTCTTTACATGATTGTTTCTTTGTAACTGAACTCTCTACAAGGTAACTTCTTCTAGCTGATCTCTCTACAGGTAAATTTGTTTGTAGCTGAATTTTCTACAGAGTGATTTATTTGAGCTGAACTCTCTACATGATGGCTTCTTTGTAGCTGAACTCTCTATTAGGTACCTTCTTCTAGCTGATCTGACTACAGGGTGACATGTTTGTAGCTGAATTCCCTACAGAATAACTTGCAATGTATACATGCAGCTGAATGCTTTATTAGGGTGACTGTTCTATTAGAGTATCTTGATCTCGCATTTGCTGCACGTAGTTGCCTTTCGAATCATAACTCAGTGATTTGTAATCCGATTCTTCTGTACTACTGCAAGAACTTTCTATGATGATTATTCCAGCTACATACTGATTTTCAGCTTGTTGCTCTAAGCGGTTTGCCTGGTAGACACGAAAACTAATAGATTTTTTATTCATAAAATTCGATCGCATAATTTTGACACAGGTTGGGTTTTGTCTCATATCTCCATGGTCTTTATCTTGATTCCTTTCAAACCACAAAAAGGCACTCCTACGATGGTGGCTCCATCTACATATCAATTTGCAACTGATTCCTCCAAGGGGTTTACCCTGTAGGCGTGACAGATCTTCGACCTTATTTTACGCAAATAATCGGTCATAACTCCGTGAATGTTCCTCAGATACCTACCAAAGTTGGTACGGAAATGCGCCTTAATGAGCCCTTTAAGTGTGCCATATTTCAGCCCAATCCAAGTACGCATTTGTGTTTTATGGCGAATTTTGCGAAGTGTGCGAAATGAAGAAGATGAAGAAGAAAACAACGAAGAAATTAAAACGAAATTTTGTTCGTTCGTATCTCGAAAATGGCTGGAACGAATTTCTTCAAATTTGGTATGTATACTCCCCTAACTGGGCGGTACGTCTCTAGCAAATTTGGTTCCAATCGGATAAGGGATCACAGAGCTACATAGGTGTGAAAATTGCGTTTTCTTTCTTCCTGTTAATATACTCACGGTGTGGCGCGCCGTCTTCTTGGGCCGCACGACACACTATCGTGTGTCTTGATGTTCTAATACTTTCTTTATATCTTCAAAAATAAATAAATCTAATCCAAAACAGCCAAGCTGTAAAAAAAGAGTGCGGCCCTGAGAAAGGCTATGGTGAAAAAAGATGTGAAATCCAAGGTGGCGGCCAAGAAATGGCTGTGATGGTAGGTTAATGGTAAAAATTTTAATAACGACAATTCAGGTGAATTTTGTGCCAAGACCAAGCGGCACCAAATTCACCTGAATCGTTGTTATTAAAATTTTTACCATTAACCTACCATCACAGCCATTTCTTGGCCGCCACCTTGGATTTCACATCTTTTTTCACCATAGCCTTTCTCAGGGCCGCACTCTTTTTTTACAGCTTGGCTGTTTTGGATTAGATTTCACTTCTTTTTGTATTTGTATACCCCAAAGCCGGCCTATGGCTGGCTTTAGGGCTTTTTAACCTGTCATTTTTTCTTTACTACAGGAAGAAAAAAAGATGAAGCAGGATGATTTCTTTGTAGCTGACCTCTCTACAAGGTGATCCTTCTAGCTGATCTCTCTACCGGATGACTTGCTTGTAGCTGAACTCTCTACAGGGTGATTTGTTTGTAGCTGAACTCTCTACAAGGTAACTTCTTCTAGCTGATCTTTCTACAGGGTGATTTGTTTGTCTCTACAGGGCAATTTGTTTGCAACTGAACTCTCTACATGGTAGTTTCTTTGTAGCTGAACTCTCTACAATGTAACTTCTTCTAGCTGAACTCTCTACTCTCTACAGGGTAACTTGTTTCTAGCTGAACTCTCTACAAGGTAACTTCTTCTAGCTGATATTTCTACAGGGTAATTTGTTTGTAGCTGAATTCTCTACAGGGAGATTTGTTTGCAGCTGAACTCTCTACATGGTAGTTTCTTTGTAGCTGAACTCTCTACACTGTAACTTCTTCTAGCTGAACTCTCTACAGGTGGCTTGTTTCTAGCTGATCTCTCTACAGGGTGATTTGTTTCTAGCTGAAGTCTCTACAGGGTGATTTGTTTGTAGCTGAACTCTCTACAAGGTAACTTCTTCTAGCTGATCTTTCTACAGGGTGATTTGTTTGTCTCTACAGGGCAATTTGTTTGCAACTGAACTCTCTACATGGTAGTTTCTTTGTAGCTGAACTCTCTACAATGTAACTTCTTCTAGCTGAACTCTCTACTCTCTACAGGGTAACTTGTTTCTAGCTGAACTCTCTACAAGGTAACTTCTTCTAGCTGATATTTCTACAGGGTAATTTGTTTGTAGCTGAATTCTCTACAGGGAGATTTGTTTGCAGCTGAACTCTCTACATGGTAGTTTCTTTGTAGCTGAACTCTCTACACTGTAACTTCTTCTAGCTGAACTCTCTACAGGTGGCTTGTTTCTAGCTGATCTCTCTACAGGGTGATTTGTTTCTAGCTGAAGTCTCTACAGGGTGATTTGTTTGTAGCTGAACTCTCTACAAGGTAACTTTTAGCTGATCTTTCTACAGGGTAATTTGTTTGTAGCTGAATTCTCTACAGGGTGATTTGTTTGCAGCTGAACTCTCTACATGGTAGTTTCTTTGTAGCTGAACTCTCTACAGTGTAACTTCTTCTAGCTGAACTCTCTACGGGTGGCTTGTTTCTAGCTGATCTCTCTACAGGGTGACTTGTTTGTAGCTGAACCCTCTACAAGGTAATTTCTTCTAGCTGATCTTTCTACAGGTTGATTTGTTTGTAGCTGAATTCTCTACAGGGCGATTTGTTTGCAGCTAAACTGCTGAACTCTCTACAATGTAACTTCTTCTAGCTGAACTCTCTACGGGTGGCTTGTTTCTAGCTGATCTCTCTACAGGGTGACTTGTTTCTAGCTGAACTCTCTACAGGGTAATTTGTTTCTAGCTGAACTCTCTACAAGGTAACTTCTTCTAGTTGATCTTTCTACAGGGTGATTTGTTTGTAGCTGAATTCTCTACAGGGCAATTTGTTTGCAGCTGAACTCTCTACATGGTAGTTTCTTTGTAGCTGAACTCTCTACAATGTAACTTCTTCTAGCTGAACTCTCTGCAGGGTGACTTGTTTCTAGCTGAACTCTCTACAGGGTGATTTGTTTGTAGCTGAACTCTCTACAAGGTAACTTCTTCTAGCTGATCTTTCTACAGGGTGATTTGTTTGTCTCTACAGGGCAATTTGTTTGCAGCTGAACTCTCTACATGGTAGTTTCTTTGTAGCTGGACTCTCTACAATGTAACTTCTTCTAGCTGAACTCTCTACAGGGTAACTTGTTTCTAGCTGAACTCTCAAAAGGGTGATTTGTTTGTAGCTGAACTCTCTACAAGGTAACTTCTTCTAGCTGATCTTTCTACAGGGTGATTTGTTTGTAGCTGAATTCTCTACAGGGCAATTTGTTTGCAGCTGAACTCTCTACATGGTAGTTTCTTTATAGCTGAACTCTCTACAATGTGACTTCTTCTAGCTGAACTCTCTACAGGGTGACTTGTTTCTAGCTGATCTCTCTACAGTGTAACTTGTTTCTAGCTGAACTCTCTACAGGTTGATTTGTTTGTAGCTGAATTCTCTACAGGGCAATTTGTTTGCAGCTGAACTCTGTACATGGTAGTTTCTTTGTAGCTGAACTCTCTACAATGTAACTTCTTCTAGCTGAACTCTCTACAGGGTGACTTGTTTCTAGCTGATCTCTCTACAGGGTGACTTGTTTCTAGCTGAACTCTCTACAGGGTGATTTGTTTGTAGCTGAACTCTTTGCATGATTGTTTCTTTGTAACTGAACTCTCTACAATGTGACTTCTTCTAGCTGATCTCTCTACAGGATGACTTGTTTCTAACTGAACTCTCTATAGTGTGATCTGTTCATAGCGGAACTTTCTACTGGGTGATTTGTTTGCAGCTAAACTCTTTGCATGATTGTTTCTTTGTAACTGAACTCTCTACAAGGTAACTTCTTCTAGCTGATCTCTCTACAGGGCAATTTGTTTGTAGCTGAATTCTCTACAGGGTGATTAATTTGAGCTGAACTCTCTACATGATGGCTTCTTTGTAGCTGAACTCTCTATTAGGTACCTTCTTCTGGCTGATCTGACTACAGGGTGACTTGCAATTGTTTGTAGTTGAACCCTCTACAGGGTGATTTGTTTGTAGCTGAACTCTCTACAAGGTAACTTCTTCTAGCTGATCTTTCTACAGGGTGATTTGTTTGTCTCTACAGGGCAATTTGTTTGCAGCTGAACTCTCTATATGGTAGTTTCTTTGTAGCTGAACTCTCTACAATGTAACTTCTTCTAGCTGAACTCTCTACAGGGTAACTTGTTTCTAGCTGAACTCTCTACTGGGTGATTTGTTTGTAGCTGAACTCTCTACAAGGTAACTTCTTCTAGATGATCTTTCTACAGGGTGATTTGTTTGTAGCTGAATTCTCTACAGGGCAATTGTTTGCAGCTGAACTCTCTATATGGTAGTTTCTTTGTAGCTGAACTCTCTACAATGTAACTTCTTCTAGCTGAACTCTCTACAAGGTGACTTGTTTGTAGCTGAATCCTCTACAGGGTGATTTGTTTGTAGCTAAACTCTCTACAATGTACCTTCTTCTAGCTGAACTCTCTACAGGGTGACTTGTTTGTAGTTGAACCCTCTACAGGGTGATTTGTTTGTAGATGAACTCTCTACAAGGTAACTTCTTCTAGCTGATCTTTCTACAGGGTGATTTGTTTGTCTCTACAAGGCAATTTGTTTGCAGCTGAACTCTCTATATGGTAGTTTCTTTGTAGCTGAACTCTCTACAATGTAACTTCTTCTAGCTGAACTCTCTACAGGGTAACTTGTTTCTAGCTGAACTCTCTACTGGGTGATTTGTTTGTAGCTGAACTCTCTACAAGGTAACTTCTTCTAGATGATCTTTCTACAGGGTGATTTGTTTGTAGCTGAATTCTCTACAGGGCAATTGTTTGCAGCTGAACTCTCTATATGGTAGTTTCTTTGTAGCTGAACTCTCTACAATGTAACTTCTTCTAGCTGATCTCTCTACAGGGTGACTTGTTTGTAGCTGAATCCTCTACAGGGTGATTTGTTTGTAGCTAAACTCTCTACAAGGTAACTTCTTCTAGCTGATCTTTCTACAGGGTGATTTGTTTGTAGCTGAATTCTCTACAGGGCAATTTGTTTGCAGCTGAACTCTATACATGGTAGTTTCTTTGTAGCTGAACTCTCTACAATGTAACTTCTTCTAGCTGAACTCTCTACAGGGTGACTTGTTTCTAGCTTATCTCTCTACAGGGTGACTTGTTTCTAGCTGAACTCTCTATAGGGTGATTTGTTTGTAGCTGAACTCTTTGCATGATTGTTTCTTTGTAACTGAACTCTCTACAATGTGACTTCTTCTAGCTGATCTCTCTACAGGATGACTTGTTTCTAACTGAACTCTCTATAGTGTGATCTGTTCATAGCAGAACTTTCTACTGGGTGATTTGTTTGCAGCTAAACTCTTTGCATGATTGTTTCTTTGTAACTGAACTCTCTACAAGGTAACTTCTTCTAGCTGATCTCTCTACAGGGCAATTTGTTTGTAGCTGAATTCTCTACAGGGTGATTAATTTGAGCTGAACTCTCTACATGATGACTTCTTTGTAGCTGAACTCTCTATTAGGTACCTTCTTCTGGCTGATCTGACTACAGGGTGACTTGTTTGTAGCTGAATTCCCTACAGAATAACTTGCAATGTAATATAACTGTGTAAATTATACATGCAGCTGAATGCTTTATTAGGGTGACTGTTCTATTAGAGTATCTCGATCTCGCATTTGCTGCACGTAGTTGCCTTTGGAATCATAACTCAGTGATTTGTAATTCGATTCTTCTGTACTACTGCAAGAACTTTCTATGATGATTATTCCAGCTACATACTGATTTTCAGGTCATTGCTCTAAGAGGTTTGCCTGGTAGACACGAAAACTAATAGTTTTTTTTATTCATAAAAATCGATCGCGTAATTTTGACACAGGTTGGGTTTTGTGTCATATCTCCATGGTCTTTATCCCGATTCCTTTCAAACCACAAAAAGGCACTCCTACCATGGTTGCTCCATCTACATATCAATTTTCAACTGATTCCTCCACGGGGTTTACCCTGTAGGCTTGACAGATCTTCGACCTTATTTTACGCAAATAATCGGTAATAAGGCTGTGAATATTCATCGGATTCCTACCAAAGTTGGTACGGAGATGCGCCTTAATGAGCCCTTTAAGTGTGCCAAATTTCAGCTCAATCCGAGCACGCATTCGTGTTTTATGGTGAATTTTGCCAAGTGTGCGAAATGAAGATGAAGAAGAAAAAAACGAAGAAATTAAAACGAAATTTTGTTCGCTCTTATCTAGGAAATGGCTGGACCGATTGTCTTCAAATATGGTATGTAGACTCCCCTAACTGGGCGGCACGTCTCTAGCAAATTTGGTTCCAATCGGATAAGGGATCACAGAGCTACATAGGTGTGAAAATTGCGTTTTCTTTCTTCCTGTTAATATACTCACGGTGTGGCGCGCCGGCTTCTTGGGCCGCACGACACACTATCGTGTGTCTTGATAAATAAATACAAAGCATGACAGACCATCTCAGCAAAAACCCGACTTGATCGTACAATTAAAAAAATGTTTTTATTCACTCGGCGATATCAGCAGTGTCCAAGGAATGGAACACCAAGGTTTCAGCCTTCTGTGGTGCGTAGTTTAAGAATTATATTGCTAGACAGTGGGAAAAGCAAGGTAATCGATTTGTACAGCGACTATACTGAAAATAAACTACAGGCGCTTACATTCGCAGCCATAACTTCCGTTTGGATTAGGCTAGAACATGTCATTATAAATTCAGCTATTACCCCAAATCTATCCGCGATTGGAACAATTTACCAACTGACACAATAGAATCCCAATCTCTACAAATAGTTTTAGATAAATTATAACTGACTCTTATCTATGTGATTTGTAATGTTTTTCCTTACCTGAACATATCAGTTTGTAACTGTGTTTTTATTGAACTGTATGCATACACATGCACACACTTAGACTTAATGTATGTATTAGCTTTAAACTATTCATTGTTGTATTAGTTATTCACACCTTGATTCTTAGCTACCGTGGTTTTGTATAGGAATTTTAATTTGTGTAATAGGCCACATCTTTTGTTCTATTGTTCTTTGTAGTTTTGGTTCCTTTTGGCTTGTACTTCTACATTGTAGTTGTTGTGTTGTGTTGCTAAACTTTAATACTGATTGTTGGGTTACTCTTCACGGTCTTCCTGGCTAAGTAGCGGCATCCAGCTTGCGCGTGAGAACACTCCTGCTAACAGGTTATGGGCCCAGTGCCGTGCTAAGTGACAATTTAGTGATAACTTTCCTGCTAACAGGTAATCGTCGACAAGAATCAAGGCGAACTCAGCTGGACTGACGGAACTGAAGCCTAATGGCGGAAATTAAAACTGTCCTAATACCACTGAACGGAAAGAATTATCCGACGTGGAAAGTACAATGCCGGATGGCGTTAATGAAGGACAGTCTTTGGGGTATAGTCAGTGGAACTGAGGTAGCGCCAGGCGGAGACAATTGCACGGAGAGATCGCACCCTCGCGATAATTGTGCTTGCTGTAGACCCGTCGTTGTTATATCTACTGGGGGACCCGGAAGATCCAAAAGCTGTGTGGAAAAAGTTAGAGGAGCAGTTCCAACCTAAAACTTGGTCTAACAAACTGCAGCTTCGACGAAAGCTCTACGCTTTAAAGCTAAAGGAAGGTGGGTCGGTCAATCAGCACATTAAGACGATGAGTGAGATATTTGAGGGTCTTGCTGTAATCGGTGATGTAGTATCCGAGGAAGACAGAGTAGTACACTTACTGGCCAGTTTACCAGAGTCATACAATGCGTTAGTAACTGCACTTGAGGCACAATCAGAGAATATCCCAAAATGGGAAATTGTTACTGAGAGGTTGCTGTACCAAGAGTCAAAGCTCAAAGAAAAGGTACCAACACCTCTGGAAGATAGCAGTAAAGTCTTTACTGCAGGCCAGAATAAGGGGTTCAAGAAACCATTTACGTGCCAATACTGCCACAAACCTGGCCATTTTAAGAAAGATTGTAGAAAGTATCTAGCTGCTCAAAAGAAACAGGCCAGTGTAGCAAAGAAAAAGGAAAGTCCAGGCAGTGATGATGAGGCATTTGTAACTATTCATGCACTTGCTGCTACTTCTAGTGGAACTTGGATAGTAGACTCAGGTGCAACCTGCCATATGTGTAATGACAGGAATCTGTTTGTTGATATGAGACACCTGGAGACCCCACAGCAAGTGACGCTGGGTGATGAAAGCCCACTGGAAGGGCCGGCAGAGGGCACAGTGAAACTAGCTATGATTCTACCTGATGGAAGCACTCAAAAGTGTAAGCTAGAAAATGTTTTGTATGTTCCTAAACTGTCATATAGTCTCTTGAGTGTGTCAAAAGCGTCTGAGGCCAGGAAAACCACTAATTTTGACAAAAAGGGGTGCAAAATTTTTAATCAGGAGAAGAAAGTAATTGCTGTTGCCACGAAGCATGGAAACCTGTATTACCTAGACCACTCTAGAAAAAGGGAAAGTGCAAATGCAACTAAATGTGACAATGAAATGTGGCACAGAAGGTATGGCCATGTTGGTGAGCAAAGCCTTAAAAGTCTTGCAGGTGGTAATTTAGTTGAAAAGTTTGATTACAATTTGTCAGGTGATCTTGGCTTTTGTGAGAGCTGTATCGGTGGAAAGCAGCACCGAAATCCCTTTGAAAGTAGTGAAAGGCAGACAGAAGATCTGCTTGAGCTAGTCCACTCAGACGTTTGTGGAAAAATAAGTGAAAAATCAATAGGAGGAGCTCAGTATTTTCTAACATTCACTGATGATAAGTCGAGGTACTCCTGGGTGTACATAATCAAAACAAAAGACCAGGTCTTTCAGTGTTTTGTAGAATGGAAAGCACTTGTAGAAAAGGCTACTAAGAAGAACATAAGAACTTTCAGAACAGACAACGGGGGGGAGTACACCTCATCTCAGTTTGAGAATTATCTCAAGGCAGAAGGTATAAGGCACGAATTGACAGTGCCCAAAACGACTCAACAAAATGGCATCGCTGAGCGTTTAAACCGTATTTTAGTTGAAATGGCTCGATCAATGCTTTTAGATTCAAAGCTGCCTAAAAGGTTCTGGGGTGAAGCTATTTCAACGGCAGTGTACTTGAGGAACAGATCACCAGTCAAAGCTTTGAAAAAGACACCTTTTGAAGTGTGGCATGGCAAAAAGCCAAAGGTGAACCACCTAAGAGTGTTTGGCAGTGATGCATATGCACATGTTCCCCAAGATGAGAGGGCTAAGTTTGATTCGAAGACACGTAAGTGTATTATGGTGGGATATGGAAATCTAACCAAAGGCTACAGACTATATGATGCCACACAAGGGAAGATATTTCATAGTCGTGATGTACAGTTTAATGAACAGGTCAAAGAACATGGTCAAAATACACAAACTACTGCCAAGAGTAATTATCACTTGATTGCTGAATTTTCTGAAGTTGAAGTTCCTGAGATGGAAATGGCTGGTGATGCCGCTCAACCTGAGCAAATCAAAGAATTAAGTCTTCCAGAACCTCGAAGGTCTACCAGAACTAGAAAGCAGCCCGACTACTATGGCCAAGAAAGTAGCAATGTATGTGAGGTCCCTCAATCGCCAGTATCCTACAAGGAAGCTACTACAAGGCCAGACAAGAAAAAATGGGAATCTGCTATGGAAACGGAGATGGCATCATTGAGAGAAAACAATGTCTGGGACTTGGTGAAGTTGCCTGAAGGCAAAAGGACAGTTGGGAGCAAATGGGTTTACAAAGTAAAAACTGGAGCAGATGGATCTGTGCAGAGGTACAAAGCAAGGCTGGTTCACAAGGGTTCACACAACAGTATGGAACAGATTTTGATGAGACTTTCTGCCCAGTAATAAGACAAGAATCTCTTCGGCTCCTAATGGCTTTGTCAGTAAAACATGGCTTGTCTCTTCACCAAGTTGATGTGACTACTGCATTCTTAAATGGAACTCTTGAAGATGAAGTATACATGCAGCAGCCAAAAGGTTTTGAGTGTCAAGGAAAGGAGGAGTTTGTATGCAAGCTTAACAAAAGCATTTACGGATTGAAGCAGTCACCCCACTGCTGGAACTCCACTCTTGATACTTACCTGAAGGAGAGGCAATTTACTCAAACTGAAAGTGATCCGTGTATTTATTTTCAGAAAAATGGAAAAGATACGATGTTCATTGGGGTCTATGTTGATGACATAATTCTAGCTGCCAAGAATGAGAAACAGCTCAAACAAGTCAAAGAAAAACTGTCTAGTAAGTTTGACATTAAGGACCTTGGTGAACTCAAGTACTTCCTTGGTATGAAAATTGAGCAAAACGAAGAACCTGGATCCATATGGATTGGACAACCTGCCTATATTGAGAACCTGCTAAAGAGACTTGGAATGCAAGACTCCAAGCTAACAAGCACTCCGGCAGATGTCAGTTTGAAACTTCAACCTGCAACCAGTCAAACTGAGCCAGTTAACCAGGCTGAATACCAGTCAGCCGTTGGAAGTCTCATGTATTTGGCAGTGAGTACAAGACCAGACATAGCTTTTGCTGTGAACAGCTTAGCTCGGTTTAACTCAAATCCTCAGAAGGACCATTGGACAGCCCTGAAACGAGTCTTAAGATATCTAAAAGGTACTATCAATATTGGTATACTTTACAAACAAGATGGTTCAGACAAATGTATTGGATACAGTGATGCAGACTGGGCTGGTGACACTTCAGACAGAAAGTCAACTTCTGGCTACATTTTTATGTTTAGTAGTGGACCAATCTCCTGGAGCAGTAAAAATCAGAAGTGTGTAGCACTGTCTACAGCCGAAGCTGAGTATGTGGCATTATCTGGGGCTGCCCAAGAGTGTTTATAGCTGCGACAACTAGAAAAAGAGTTAGGATGCTCTTCTGAAGGTCCAACTTTACTATTTGAAGATAATCAATCTGCTATAGCGATGGCTAATTTCATGGGCGAGCAAAGCATATAGACATTCGTCATCATTTTGTTCGTGAACAAGTAGCAAATGGAACTATCAAATTAGATTATTGTTCAACTACAGACATGACCGCTGATATGATGACTAAAGGTCTGACACGTGAGCAGCATTGTAAGCTGAGAGAGAAAGCTGGAATACTTGAACTGCATTAAGTCAAGTGAGGAGGAGTATTGAACTGTATGCATACACATGCACACACTTAGACTTAATGTATGTATTAGCTTTAAACTATTCATTGTTGTATTAGTTATTCACACCTTGATTCTTAGCTACCGTGGTTTTGTATAGGAATTTTAATCTGTGTAATAGGCCACATCTTTTGTTCTATTGTTCTTTGTAGTTTTGGTTCCTTTTGGCTTGTACTTCTACATTGTAGTTGTTGTGTTGTGTTGCTAAACTTTAATACTGATTGTTGTGTTACTCTTCACGGTCTTCCTGGCTAAGTAGCGGCATCCAGCTTGCGCGTGAGAACACTCCTGCTAACAGTTTTCAGTAATCATAATCATAGTCCACAACGTTGCAATCTGGCTTAAAACATTCACCATGAATCAGTACATCAACGAAGGTATAGTATTAGCCCTGTAGATACTTGTACATATGAATATGAAGACGGTTTGGTAGAAGAAACGATGACAATTTGTGACCTGGCCTGCGAAAATAGGGCATGTGGGCACAAACTACACCCCGTCACTCTACAGGTTATAACTCAGAACTGAAACAGAATATTTGCATTCTGTAACTTGCATCATACTGCCAATTAAATCCTTACTAAGAGCTGAAGTTTGCATTGCCATATCGTGATGGTACAAAAAGGTATGTAAGGTGAACGTTTGAAAAAGTAGGCAAAAATCATATGCTTACATGCCCTATTATCGCAGGCCCAGTCACATAATGTTTACGTTTACCGTATCGTAAATAAACGCACGTGATGCATATACCGTTGGAGCTAGAGAAACGCAACAAAGATTTTCAAACTCTCCATGAACAGACGAATAAGATGGTATATAGTTTTAATCGATTTGAGTCTTTCTTCTTCGAGTACTGGCCCGTTTAAAACTTGCGTAATTTTTTTATAGCATGCGTAACTTTACGAATTATATCTAAATTAATTTTCATTTTTCTCAATACGCATGCTTTTGCGAACAAGTCGGGTTTTTGCTGAGACGATCACATATATTGCACACACACACACACACACACACCCATATTAGTACTGTATGTATCAGTGTTCTATTCTTTTAGGGGGTGGGTGGGGGCAGTGCCTTACTCTGCCTAGGTGAACACTCTTTGTTACCGGTAAACTTTGATTGCTTGTTGCAAATTACCCTTTGCCAAATTACTGCAGTTTGTATGCTAAGGAGGCATGTTTTAAGGCACTACAGAGGGGCACACATGCACACATTCACCCAGTGGTCCACGCAGGGGCACTGCGGACCCTGAGACCAAGGAGTGTCCTTAATAGTGAGGTCCCAACAGTATCTACGGAAGGGGAGTAAATATATTATAGCTATTTAGAACTTGCTTGGCATCATTGATACATAGGTTTAGTTATTAAAAACGGAGCAATCTTGTAACCTCCTGGACGATTGTGGGTACGTTATTAATCATTAGGGGAGCTGTTTAATAGCCTCCGTTGGTTCCTGTGTTAGCAGTAATTTCCGTTAAGTCCCTAGACTTTTTTATTATCTCCTGCTGTAACGCCTTACTGCATCTCTTCTGGGAATCTTTTAGGTGGAATATTGACGAATGCATTGATGGTAACGTCCTGCCTAGTACCTTGACTGTTCTGTGACGCCCCTCCGGAGTTACTTTTGCGGGCATATAAACGAAACGATGAATGTCTCAATGCGTTGGCTTAGGGTTGGCAATGAAAAATTGACTCCCTTTGGATTAACTTGTCACTTAGGGGATGGAGCCTACCAATGGTCTAGTTTTTAAATGCTGGATGCGGTAGAGACCAAATGCCTTCCGTTTGGGATTAGTTTAGCGTGGCCAGACCCTTTCAGCGCAACCGCTTATCGATTGGAGATTATAAACGGCGCGCTACAAGTGTATGGAACGTTCGTGATTTTTAAAATACTGCTCTCACCAGTGGTTGGTGGGTGTTAATTAGCTCACGCGATCTTTCAACCGCCAAAATAGTGTAATTACTGAAGAACGAGCTGAAGAAGACCTCTGGGAAAGGCGACTACCGACCCATGTGGGTTTTGCCTTCTCCCTACCATTGAATCTTCAACAACTACGGTTGAATATAGACAAACAACCCCTGTTCATCTCGCTTTACAGGGAAAGTCGGCGGAAGATATTGAATAGATTTGCTGATCAGAACAGGTTAAAGATTCGAAGAAAGATCCGTTGCATTTTGTCCCTTTGTATCTTAGGTTCTTCCCGTATTTTAGTGTCGCGTTTAGTGGAAACTTTTGATGTTTTTATGCCATTTCCCGGGGAGGATTGTTCCCTCGCTTTCTTCGAAGGCATGTCTGTTTCTGTGTTGCAAAACTCCTCTCAAATTGACCTTCAAGCCATTTTAGATGATTCACTTTTTAAACAGCTTCTAAGCAGTTCCACCATTCGTGATCAAGTACGTCTGCGTGCTTTATCACATTCTTCTGGCACCAGCAGTGGTTAGCTTAAAGCACTTCCACAGCCTGCTTTGGGTCTAGCTATTCCTCCTCACGATTTTACTATAGCTTTACGTTTGTGGCTTGGCATTCCTTTGTTCCCTTCTTTACCACTCTGTACTTGTCTATCTGTCATTGACCAGTTTGGTGATCATCTGCTGGGGTGCTCTCATGGTCCCTTGAGGATCCAGCGTCATAATGCTTTAGTGTCTGTTGTACACCATGCCTTGCTCCAAGATCACCCTGGTGTTCTTAGGGAGCAAGGCATTCCATCTGATCGATCTCGTCCTGGCGACATATACCACCCTGACTTTCATCTTGGTCGTCCTGCCTATTTTGATCTCTCCGTCAGGAGTACCACTCAGTCTGCTGTCATATCTTCTGCTTCTTCTCAGGCTGGGGTGGCCGCTGCTGTTGGTGAGATAGCTAAGGACAACCAATACCAGGACATTGTGAATGATAATGGAGGAGATTTTATCCCTCTTGTATGTGAGACCTTTGGTGTTTGGTCACCATATGCCCTATCAATTTTAGGATCCATAGCTGACAGAACAACTGTTAGAAACGGTTTACCTCGGCAACTGTCTGTGACTTTGTGGAGGTACAATGCAAAAATGATACTCCGCCAGTATTCGCTTACTGCTGAGGACGAATTTCCTGACTTTGACATTGGTTATTATAAGTTAAGTACGTATAGGTAGTAATAAGTATATAGTTAGGTAATAAGTAGTAGTATGTTGTAGTTTTCAGTATGTACGTGTGTTATGATCTTCATCGGATTTGAACTAAAAAATATCTTAGGTGTTACTCAGTCAGCCAATCGTCACCAATAACGTGTTGAAAATTTTACGTTCACGAACTGTTCCAGACCCTTGTAGCACGCCGCTTATAATCTCCAATCTATAAGCGGCTGCGCTGAAAGGATCTACAAGCGAGACTAGTTTGGGATATAGCCATGTCGCAAATTTTAACGGATTTCGGCTCACATTCATAAAATTGGCAGGAACATCTAGAATGTTGTCCAGTTCTTTTTGGGGTTATGGGGTAACATGCTCTACAAAATGCATTTACTACAGTTACAATACAAAGTACTCTACAACTAAACTACAAACACAATTAATTACAACAGGGATTTGGGGAAAGGAAAATCAGAGTCCTCACACTGCAAAGCCCAGTACCGTAAAATCATACGGGCATTGTTCGTCCATAAAGAAACTGAAAGTTGTTGTAACAAATGTTTACGAGCCTGTTAGGTTGATGTACCACTTCTGGCTGTGGTGCGTTCAGCGATGGTACGAAGGGTCTGAAGCGCAAATGGTGACCAAAAACCAAAAGTTTCTACAACAAGTGGGACAAAGTCACACCCTGCCTCCTATACAGCATCTTGATGTCTCTGGTCCTTGGCTAACTCACCTGCTGCAGCAGCTACCCCAGCACAAGAAGAAGAAAAAGAAATGTGAGAAGGCTGGGTAGTGCTACGAACAGACACATCAAAATAAGCTGGACGACCATGCTGAAAGTCAGGGTGGTACACATAACCTGGGCGAGAATTATCTTCATAAGAAACATGTTGTTCCTTCAAAACTCCTGAGTGACTCTGGGACAAAGCATGACAAACAATGTCAACTAGAGCATCATGGCGACGAATTCTCATAGGACCATGAGAACATTCTAGAAGATGGTCACCAAATTGGTCAATGGAAGTAAGACACATACATAATGGGGAAAGTGGAAACAGGGATTCCAAGCCACAAACGAAGGCCAACAACAAACTCAGGACCAGGAATAGCCAGACAAGGGAGACTTGAGGAATAGCTTTGAGCCATCCACTGCTAGTACCAGATGAGTGAGAGAGAGCAGTAAGTCAAGCACGGTTTTGGATGTTGAAAGAAGCAAATAGTTGGTCATACTGATTTTGATCTAAGAGAGCCTGTAAGTCCTACTGGGTAGCAGAGGCAATAAAGATATCAGATGTAAACCTTTCAAAGGTAGCAACAGTATGTTCTTCATTTGGAAACACTAGATCATGAAAGTCCTGGGATAGAAGATGAGAAGCCAGGAGACGAACACTATTACATGAACCCAAAAAGGCTGCAGCAGCGGAAGAAAAGGATGAGCGCAAGCCCAGGCCCCCAAGCGAAATGGTAAAGTAGTTTGGCACCAAGAATCATTAGGAAGACTACATTGTATTATGCGACTTAGGCAAGATTTAAGATTAGAATCAAACTGTTCTAAATAAAAAGGAGTGCAATATACAGAATGGCACTGTGCGCAAAAGATGAATGATCTTGCAGCTTCCAAGGCAGCTGCGTAGTAAATGAAGCTCGACTTGAGGGTCTTCTAAAATTGCAATGCTTTCTTGAGCAGCTGTAACCTTGGCTAAACGAGAGAACAAGAACTGATCGAAAAAGTTGTCAGTTTCCCAAATAGGAGATCCCAAAAGCTCCAAACCTTCACCAGCTCGGTTGATACTGGTGGGAAATTCAGAGAAAGAGTCTCCAGAAGGCCAGAATAGTTCGCACTTGGACAGATTTAAATGGAGACCAAATCGGGGACCATGAATTGAGAAAGAATCTAAAAGCTTCAGTAAGGAAGATTTCGAACCAAATAAATGTCCCATCATCTAAATACCACAGATGTAATTTGACTAAATCATGAAGCTTGACAAAATCAATAAACTGTAACAGAACTAAAGAAAAAAGCAAAGGGCCCAAAGGATCACTTTGTTGTACACCAGATGAGGCCATGATACGTCTAGAACCAAATGCATTTACTTAAAAGGCGATTCGTTGTACTTCGATTTTCGCTAAAAAGGCGCTTGACGGTTCTGCAATAAAAAATCAACCCTCTGAAACTCAAGTAACGTAGTCCAAGGTTGTTTCACTAACTCTCAGACACCTTTTTGTACATTATTAAGAGGAGTTTACAGTGTTTACGTGTCAACGCAAGCTGATGCTTTCCTTCACGCTATGATTTAGAAACTCGCAGCCTCCGTATCCCTAAGACTACTCATCCGTTTTCAATAGTATGATGACCACCACGTAATGTACCATTCATGGAAATATTGAAGCGCGCTAAACAGCACCGTTGATGATGCTGCCCATTTTTATTTAAAAACCTGAAAAATCGCTAAAAATTATATTGCGCGTTACATAAACAGCAAGGGGAATCACCGTATTAATACCCTACGGTTTTGATATAGAATTTGGAAGGATTGATCACCCAGAGTTGGAGGAGAAACTATAGAGGTTGATTTTTTCATTGCCAACCCTATAACTGGTAACTATAGCTTCCCGGCGAAGTTACAGTCAAATCTTACAGTTCGCCTAATCTATGGTACGTGCTTCGATAATCGCATGATCTGGATTGGTGCACAAGATCACGGGTGGTCCGGTCCGTCAATCCGTATTTTTACCAGGGAAGTCCGATCCGGTCCGAAAATTAGGCCCTATCACCATTTTACTTGTATTAGCTATTTCGTTTTTCTCAATACACAAGCTTTTTCGAACTAGTCGGGTTTTCGCTGAGACGGTCACATTTACTAACTGTATTATTATTATTATTATTATTATTATTATTATTGGTAATACTGTGCAGACCTCTATTAGAGTATAGTGTATTACAATTATATGTATTACTTAGCTACATTATTATATTATGCTAATTTATTCAGTTACATTAGAAAAAATCCACATTAAGCTTGCCTTAACTATAAAACAATCAGTAATACATAGTGCATTATATAGATGCTAGCCTATTTACTCTCTGTATTACAATATTATATGCTTTACTCAACTATATTAGAATAACAGCCACATTAAGTATGACTTATTTTTACAGGTTCTCCATTATTAACTGTTAAAACAATAAAATCAAACTTTTTTCTTTCTTCAATGTTCACACTCTCTTGATGTTTAACTTCATTTATTTGTGCTTCAACTTTATAGGTATATAGCTTTTGTGTAGATTCAAGTAACAGTGCTAGAGGCTGATTAAAAAACAAAGAAGCACTATAGCAACTGTTGTATAGAAATGTTTGGCGTTCTTCATCTATATCAGGACGGTACAGTTTTCTTGAGGTCAACGTGATACTAAATGTTGGATCATGGCCGTCAGATGTATAAGGTGAAACATTATTGAGAAATGGAATTAGATCTTCTAGTAAACATTGATCACATGCATCCAGGTTGGAATAAAAATGAAATCCTACGCAATCTAATACTCCGGCCTTAAAGTTTGTCGACTTCCTTTTTTCGGTTGTTTTATCCATGAATTTCTTCCACAAATCATTATGCACATTGCCACCTTTAAGGTAATTTACAGCTTCTCTTTCTGTGTGACTATATTGCACTGTACGTGACTTATACACGCAATTTTCGACAGGAATGGGACTGTCTTTTAGTGTATGCCAAATACAAATATCACCGTTTCCATCACAGACAGGAACTTCAACAATTATATAAAAATTTTTTTCTGCATTACTCCACACTCCAAAGAAACAGACTCCCAAAAAATTTGGGTCACCAATGGTAGACTTTTTATGATCAGTGTTATTCTCCACAGCGTCGTTCACGCATTGCTTTATAGTTCGAAAACCCTCACATTTCAAATCAATACCGTGATATTTTACTGACTTAGCGTACACCCCGATAATTTTTCGGCCAGCTTCATGGTTCAACCGATAGAAATAACCTGGCTTTATTTCTTCAGAAACCTTAATTAAGTCCTGTTCAGGCTGTTTACTTAGAGAAGCAGACTGAAAAGCGGTGCTTAGATCATCTAATTTTTCCATAGCTAATATGTAGTTAGGGATGAGGATAGCGCTGACTCAAAACAAATCTTTAAAAGAAAATCAGACTGCAACTCTTGCTACAAAGTATACTAAAATTTTTAACTTAATAAACAATCCTTTTTGGGTGTGTCCAGTTAAGTTTGTACTTTAAACGCAAATCAACAGTGCACGACTGTATATGGATAATTTGCGGTAAACGAATGTGGGGTCTATTCTACGGAACGGAATATAGTGCAATCATGGGCTAAACCATGAAACGGAATACTTTCTTAAAGTAAAGCAATTTAGCTTGCAGCTTACCATTACTAAAACTGCTCTTATATTGTATCAGTGGCACCTCCAGGCAATCTACAAGAAACTAGAAATAAACATAGGATCTATGATGGGGTTAGTTAACAGAATTTTTACGGTTGGATTATCCCTCTCAGGGATGCTGATCGCCTCCTAACATACCAAGCAGGGTTGATAACTTTTATTCTTAATGTAATTGCAACGAGCCAGATTCACAGGCGTAATGCCTTTTTCTCTGTATTTATTATCTAATCCAAAACATCAAAGCTGTAAAAAAAGAGTGCTGCCCTCAGAAAGGCTATGGTGAAAAAGATGTGAAATCCAAGGTGGCGGTCAAGAAATGGCTGTGATGGTAGGTTAATGGTAAAAAATTTAATAACAGCAATTCAGGTGAATTTGGTGCCGCTTGGTCTTGGCACAAAATTCACCTGAATTGTCGTTATTAAAATTTTTACCCTTAACCTACCGTCACAGCCATTTCTTGACCGCCACCTTGGATTTCACATCATTTTTCACCATACCCTTTCTGAGGGCCACACTCTTTTTTTACAGCTTGGCTGTTTTGGATTAGATTTCACTTCTTTTTGTATTTGTATACCCCAAAGCTGGCCTATGGCCAGCTTTAGGGCTTTTTACCTATCATTTTTTCTTTACCACAGGAAGAAGAAAAGATGTAGCAGGATGATTTCGTTGTAGCTGAACTCTCTACAAGGTGATTCTTCTAGCTGATCTCTCTACCGGATGACTTGTTTGTAGCTGAACTCTCTACAGGGTTATTTGTTTGTAGCTGAACTCTCTACAAGGTGACTTCTTCTAGCTGATCTTTCTACAAGGCAATTTGTTTGCAGTTGAATGCTCTACAGGGCGATTTTTTGCAGCTGAACTCTCTACATGGTAGTTTCTTTAATTTGTAGCTGAACTCTTTTAAATGTAACTTCTTCTAGCTGAACTCTCTACAGGGTGACTTGTTTCTAGCTGATCTCTCTACAGGGTGACTTGTTTCTAACTGAACTCTCTACAAGTGATTTGTTTGCAGCTGAACTCTCTTACATGGTGGTTTCTTTGCAGCTGAACTCTCTACAAGGTGACTTCTTCTAGATACAGTGCATACCTCAAAGCTACAATGGTTTGTTATGCCATAAATGCCCCACCAATTACATGGGCTATAATTATTAAACACATAATCAAGAAGCATGATGTCAGTCAAAAGAAGCTGCCGAGATCATTAAAAGTAACGGCCATTGGCCTTTTTCAAGCAATTGGCCAGACAATGGTCATTTAAAAACATACTTTATCAGGTCAAACAAGTCATCCGGTAGAGAGATCAGCTAGAAGGATCACCTTGTAGTGATTTGTTTGCAGCTGAACTTTCTTACATAGTGGTTTCTTTGTAGCTGAACTCTCTACAAGGTGACTCCTTCTAGATACAGTGCATGCCTCAAAGCTACAATGCTTTGTTATGCCATAAATGCCCCACCAATTACATGGGCTATATTAAACACATAATCAAGAAGCATGATGTCGGTCAAAAGAAGCTGCTGAGATCATTAAAAGTAATGACCATTGGCCTTTTTCAAGCAATTGGCCAGACAATGGTCATTTAAAAGCATACTTTATCAGGTCCTTTTCACTTCATATTTACTAGTGTACCTATACTACTTCCAAATTTACTTCTAGTACTCTATTGTACAGGTAGTACTCTATTGTACAGGTAGCACTCTATTATACAGGGAGTACTCTATTGCACAGGTAGTACTCTATTATTGTACAGGGAGTACTCTATTGTACAGGGAGTACTCTATTGTACAGGTAGCTACAAACAGTTAATCTTATAGGCAATTCAGCTACAAGCAAGTCACCCTGTAGAGAGTTCAGCTACAAATATGTTGCTGTAGAGATTCAGAACATTATAACTCACACTGAAGAGAATTCGGCTATAAACAAGTCACCTTGTAGAGAGTTCAGCTACAACAAGTCACTCTGTAGAGAATTCAGCTACAAACAAGTCACTGCGTAAAGGGTTCAGCTACAAAAAAAGCTACCCAGTAGAGAATTCATCTAGATCAGCTACAAACAAGCTACTTTATGCAATGTTCAGCTACAAGTAAGCCACTCTGTAGAGAGTTCAGCTACAAACAAGTCACTCTGGAGTACAAACAAGTCACCATGTAGCTGGAGAGTTCAGCAACCAATCAAAAAAACCACTCTGTAAAGAGTTCAGCTATACAAACATGTTATAACTCTATAGAGAAAATTATAACTCTATAGAGAGATCAGCTAGAAACAATTGGTCATCCAGTAGAGAGATCAGCTACAAGGCATCACCTTATAGAAAGTTTAGTTACAAAGAAACCACCATGTCGAGAGTTCAGCTGCAAACATATCACGCTGTAGAGAGTGCAGCTATGAACAGATCACCCTGTAGAGAGTTCAGCTAGAAAAAAGTCATCTTGTAGAGAGATCAGCTAGAAGGATCACCTTGTAGAGAGTTCAACTACAAACAAATCACCCTGTAGATAGTTCAGCTACAAACAAGTCACCCTATAGAGAGATCAGCTAGAAGAAGTTACCTTGTACATAAAAAGAAACCATCATATAAAGAGTTCAGCTGCAAACAAATCACCCTGTAGAAAGTTCAGTTACGGATCACCCTGTAGAGAGATCAACTAGAAGAAATCACCTTGTAGAGAGTTCAGCTACAAAGAAATCACTATGTAGAAAGTTCAGCTCCAAACAAATCATCTGTAGAGAGTTCAGCCAGAAACAAGTTTACCCTGTAGAGAGATCAGCCAGAAACAAGTCACTCCGTAGAGAGAGCAGCTGCAAAGAAACCATCCTGTAGAGAGTTCAATTACAAACAGATAATCCTATAGAGAGTTCAGCTAGAAACACGTTCACCCTGTAGAGAGATCAGCCAGAAACAAGTCACCCTGTAGAGAGAGCAGCTGCAAAGAAACCATCCTGTAGAGAGTTCAATTCAAACAGATAATCCTATAGAGAGTTCAGTTACAAACAAGTCACCGTGTAGAGAGATCAGCTAGGAACAAGGCATCCTGAGATCAGCTAGAAACAAGTCACCCTGTAGAGAGATCAGCTACAAAGAAACCATCCTGTAGAGAGTTCAATTACACAAACAGATAACCCTATAGAGAGTTCAGCTACAAACAAGTCACCATGTAGAGAGATCAGCTAGAAACAAGTCACCCTGTAGAGAGATCAGCTACAAAGAAACCATCCTGTAGAGTGTTCAATTACAAACAGATAACCCTATAGAGAGCTCAGCTACAAACAAGTCACCGTGTAAAGAGATCAGCTAGAAACTAGTCATCCAGAGATCAGCTAGAAACAAGTCACCCTGTAGAGAGATCAGCTAGAAACAAATCACCCCGTAGAGAGATCAGCTACAAAGAAACGATCCTGTAGAAAGTTCAATTACAAACAGATAACCCTATAGAGAGTTCAGCTAGAAACAAGTCACCATGTAGAGAGATCAGCTAGAAACAAGGCATCCTGAGATCAGCTAGAAACAAGTCACCCTGTAGAGAGATCAGCTACAAAGAAACCATCCTGTAGAGAGTTCAATTATGAACAGATAACCCTATAGAGAGTTCAGCTACACACAAATCACCGTGTAGAGAGATCAGCTAGAAACAAGTCATCCAGAGATCAGCTAGAAACAAGTCACCCTGTACAGAGAATCAGAGATCAGCTACAAAGAAACCATCCTGTAGAGAGTTCAATTACAAACAGATAACCCTATAGAGAGTTCAGCTAGAAACAAGTCACCGTGTAGAGAGATCAGCTAGAAACAAGTCATCTAGAGATCAGCTAGAAAGAAGTCGCCCTGTAGAGAGATCAGCTAGAAAGAAACCATCCTGTAGAGAGTTACCCTATAGAGAGTTCAGCTAGAAGCAAGTCACCATGTAGAGAGATCAGCTAGAAACAAGTCATCCAGAGATTAGCTAGAAACAAGTCACCCTGTACAGAGATCAGCTACAAAGAAACCATCCTGTAGAGAGTTCAATTACAAACAGATAACCCTATAGAGAGTTCAGCTAAAACAAGTCACCGTGTAAAGAGATCAGCTAGAAATAAGTCATCCAGAGATCAGCTAGAAACAAGTCACCCTGTAGAGAGATCAGCTACAAAGAAACCATCCTGTAGAGAGTTAAATTACGCAAACAGATAACCCTATAGAGAGTTCAGCTACAAACAAGTCACCATGTAAAGAGATCAGCTAGAAAAAAGTCATCTAGAGATCAGCTAGAAAAAAGTCATCCAGAGATCAGCTAGAAACAAGTCACCCTGTAGAGAGATCAGCTACAAAGAAACCATCCTGTAGAGAGTTCAATTACAAACAGATAACCCTATAGAGAGTTCAGCTAGAAACAAGTCACCGTGTAGAGAGATCAGCTAGAAACAAGTCATCCAGAGATCAGCTAGAAACAAGCCACCCTGTAGAGCGATCAGCTACAAAGAAACCATCCTGTAGAGAGTTCAGCTACCATCAAGCTATACTATAGAGAGATCAGCTAGAAACAAATCATCTTGTAGAGAGTTCAGTTGCAAACAAATCACCCTGTAGAGAGTTCAGCTAGAACAAGTCACCTTGTAGAGAGTTCAGCTACAAAGAAACTACCATGTAGACAGTTCAGCTGCAAACAAATCACCATGTAGAGAGTTCAGCTAGAAACAAATCATCCTGTAGAGAGTTCAGCTAGAAACAAATCACTCTGAAAAGAGTTCAGCTACAAACAATGAGAGTTTCAGCTACAGTTCAGTTATGTAAGAAGTCACCTTATTAACTACAGTATGTGATAATCATCATTCAATGTTAAATATACAAATATTTTATCACACAAAAGCCATACACACAATTACATCATTTTGTTCCACAATTCCTACAGTAAAGAAAAAAAAACAAGTTAAAAGGAAGCATCAAAGCCATATGGCCAGCTTTGTGGCTTGCAATACAAAAAGAATTGATATCTAAACCAAAACAGCCAAGCTCTAAAAAAGAGTGCGGCCCTCCAAAAAGGCCAAGGTGAAAAAAGATGTGAAATCCAAGGTGGCGGCCAAGAATGGCTGTGATGGTAGGTTAATGGCAAAAATTTTAATTACGACAATTAAGGTGAATTTGGTGCCAAATCCTAGTGGAGGAGGCAACGCAAATTCACCTGAATTGTTGTAATTAAAATTTTTGCCATTAACCTACCATCACAGCCATTCTTGGCCGCCACCTTGGATTTCACATCTTTTTTCACCTTGGCCTTATTGGAGGGCCGCACTTTTTTTTACAGCTTGGCTGTTTTGGTTTAGATTATATATACATATGCCACTTGAAATATAGCTGAACTCTTTACAGGATTCTCTCTACAGGGTGACTTGTTTCTACCCGAGTCATGAGTCATTTCTATACCACTGAGTCATGTCCATTGAGGCAAGTAAGGTGGAAAACTGAGTATCCATCTTTGTCTACTGTGTTTAGACCAGAGTTGGGACCATCAGTATCAGAAGTACATGTCATTATGTTTCCATCAGGATCATGCAAAACTTTCACGCACCTGTACATGTAAAAACCAAATATTTTTACTGTACGATTATGAATTAGAGTAGCAACAAGAAAAATAAGTGTATTTTTTCAATAACATTATTAGTGAGGGAAAGAAACATCAGTCAAATGATAGTTTCTGTATATGACAGTGTGTTTTGACATCCAGTTATTCCCTGGTTTTACTACTAGCAGGCCTGCCAACCCTCATGGGTTTACCGTGAGACTCACGATTTCACTACCAAGTTCAAGGTCTCACAAGCAGTTGTAGCTTTAAACTCACAGATTTTTAGTTAAGCAAACCAATTCTCATGGATCATCACCGTAAAACTCACCAGATTTCTTTCACTTTCAAACTCAGAGGCCAGAGTCAAAGCTCTCAGAATGCCCTTTCTTAGCCTTTTCCAGTTCTCAGGGGATTTCCCCAGGTATGTAACTGTGGTACAATTAATAATAGAGGCAAGATCACGTGATTATAAAGGGGGGCATTGTGGCTAGGATTTTCCTTCGACCTTCTATTCAATAACAATGTATTGGAGAGTATTTGGAGCAAGATCTGGAGTTGATTTTAAGTGGTCAGAACTCTGATCAGAATACCAACCCTGAAGCACTTGGTTTGCGCATCACACAAGAGGCTCCATACAAGAGCACCTGCTTTCCTGGGTTTGTAACCTATACAAATGGTATGTGTTTGGTACTGTATTTGCTTTCAGTTGCTAGGATGAAATTTACACATCTCTAAGTCATCAAGTGATATTAGAAGCACCTAGTGGCTTATAATATTATCAAGAATGTTCCATAGCCCAGTTACGTATTGCAACTTCACAGCAATAACTTTCAATACGGTAACTTCCAAGTAAGTACATTTAGCTGGCTGGTGAAATAAGACTCATGCACACATTTACTGCAGGTCTAGGTATTCCATGCATAGACTAGTCAGTGATGCACAACATGTTTTAAATACTATAATGAAGATGGGCATGTGTATATGTGTTGCATGGTAAAGGTGGCCTACCTGCCCAATGTATGGGCGTGGGGGCTGTTGCAACTTGCTGTGTCTGCCT
Organism: Dysidea avara; assembly: GCF_963678975.1. NCBI lineage: Eukaryota > Metazoa > Porifera > Demospongiae > Dictyoceratida > Dysideidae > Dysidea > Dysidea avara. The sequence goes on along the minus strand of NC_089273.1, from coordinate 9,142,030 downwards.
ATAATAACGTGCAGATACAGCAGTCCATTTGGGATGTCAAGACCAAGTCTCAAAGTTTTTTCTGTTTCATAGGTTTACAGGCCTGTACTAGTAAGGCTGGGTCATTTGGAATAAATTTAATGTTTTTCTTACTCTAATTGCCCATTTTGGGCAGCAAGCATCAAAGGTGTCTTTCCATCAACGTCAGCTGACTGCAGCAATTCACAAACGTGTTTGTTATTCAAGAGAATCTGTTGGGTAGACATAATGAGTAAGTACATGTGGGCTTGTGCATGTCCATGATACCTTAGTTGTACACAGTGCTCCAGAAGATGCTGCAATGTGTAGAAGTGTTTTTCCAGTGTCACAATCACTCTCTGTTGCAAGATGCAGGTCAATCTGAAGTACAGCCTGTGAATAAATAGAATGTTTATGGATTGTCTTCATGCTTCTGAAAACCTTATTTACCTCAACAAGGACAGTTTAGCAAGTGGAAGTGGCTTTACTATGATGAACCAAGAGACCTAGCTTTCTGCCACATTTGTGTTACTGCCACAAGAGCTGGTAAAATGAGGGAATGTCGATTTGGCATTCATAGACCGTGGTTTTTATAATTGGAAGGATGCCAGTGGTGATAAAGGTGCATTTACCAGCCATGAGCAAAGTAATTACCATAAAAATGCTGTGGAGGTGGTCATTACTTTGCCTAAGACTACCAATGATGTGGGAGAAATGTTGTAAACAATTCATGCAAAGGACAAGGCTGCCAATAGTCAATACCTTTTGACAATCCTTCAAAATGTGAGATTTTTAACCATGCAGGGATTAGCACTTAGAGGGAATGGTGATGAACTTGACAGTAACTTTATTCAACTACTGCACCTGTGAAGCAATGATGATGTGACCATAATGCAATACTTAGATAAGAAAACCGACAAGTATTGTTGCCATCAAATTCAGAATGAGTTGCTAGACATAATGGCCAATTCAATCAATAGAGATATTGCAAAAAAGATTCGACAGGCAAAGTATTTTTCACTGATGGCAGATGAAGTTACAGATGTTTCCAACCGAGATCAAGTAGTTGTCTGCATGCATTGGGTGGATGACAAATTTGAGTCTCATGAAGACTTTTTGGGATTGTATAAAGTGGATGATATACACTCCAATACCATTTTTGCAACATTGCATGATATACTTCTGCATATAAATCTGTCTCTGACCAACTGTCGTTATTATGGGGCCAATAATATGGCTGGTAGTAGAAGTGGTGTTTCAACACAAATTCGTCAAGAAGAGCCATGTGCTGTCTACACCCATTGTTATGGGCATGCACTTAACCTTGCCATAAGTGATCTAATGAAAAAGAACAAGTTAATGAGTGATACTCTAAATATAACATCTGAAATTTCCAAACTATTAATATTTTCACCTTGTCATGATGCTGTGTTTGAGAAGCTCAAATCTGCACTTTCTCCAAATTTGCCAGGATTTAGAACACTGTGACCAACACGTTGGACAGTAAAAGGTGAGTTGCCACAAAGTGTAGTAGACAATTATTCTGTATTTCAAAGCTTGTGGGAAGAAGTGAAGGATATTACTACTGACTCAGATGCACAAGCACGAATTGGTGGAGTTAAGGGCTCAGATGGAAAAGTTTGAATATTTGTTTGGATTGGTGTTTGGAGCTCCTATTCTTAAACACTCATAATCTTAGTAAAACCCTGCAGTTGTCATCACTGACAGCTGCAGAAGGCCAGAAATTAGCTGATCTAACATGTCAGACATTGGAGAAGATTAGAAACGGTGAATGTTTTGATTTGTTCTGGGAACGAATTCTACTTTTACAGAAAGAATTAGCAGTTAACGATCCTGTGCTTCCCAGAATAAGGAAAGCTCCTAGGAGATTTGATACTGGTGGAGCAAGTTACTTTCTCGAGTCCCCCAAGGAACTCTATCGCAAAGAATACTATTCAGTACTTAATCTTGTTGTTAACTACACAAAAGACCGTTTTCACCAGCCAGGCTATGACATCTATAAGAATCTGCAAGAAATTTTACTAAAAGCTGCTACTGGAAAAGACTATGCTGGTGAACTGCAATTTGTAGCTCACTTTTACAAGGACAAGATAAACTCTTCAGTTTTGGAAGTTCAGCTAGAACTATTTACTGCTTACTTTAGAAGTTTTCGTAACAAAAGCTCACTTACCATTCTTCAGATGAGGGACTACTTTTGTCAATTGTCATCTGCTGCTAGAGCTAGTATGTCTGAAGTAGCTTTAGTTCTAAAACTTTTGATGGTCGTGCCTGCTACAAATGCAGTCAGTGAGAGAAGTGCATCTGCACTCCATCGAGTTAAACTTACCTTCGCTCAACCTGCTCTCAAAGACGTCTTAACCATTTGATGACCCTTCATATCCACAAACAGTTGACTGATCACTTGTCCCTTGAAAGATGCTTAATTGAATTTATAAGTGGTAATGAACACAGGCTTTCACTTTTTAGCAAGTTTAACAACTATTAACTTAGTTTATACTGTTGTCCAAAAACTTGTTTTTGATGATTTTCTACTTTGTTGTAGCATCATTACTTAATACAATGTATGGAAACGATAATATTATGCTGCTTGTATAGTTACATGGGCGTACATGTATAGCAATAAGAAATTTTGACACATGAAGCAAGCATGGCAATGGTTTATTTGTGAAAGTAGTTTCAGATTGAATCTCATGCAGATCTTGGAATTTTGGATGGGGGACATGTCCCCCCTAGATCCCTAAATAAGTAGTTAATATATTTGTTGACACCGGCATGTATAGGAGGAAGAAATGCCATTAAATGCAGTGAATTTTTAAAAAGTTTGACATCACAATCAAACAATGGTTACCTCCCTTGCACAACATGGAGTTCCATTAAAATCACATTCCCTTGGCCTGACCACTTTAAAATTGCTTCCTCCAGCCCTGCACAGTTAATTATAGCATTGCTGTCACATTTGTAGGTAGTCTGAAGGAGCTGCATGACTTTGTACCTCTGCTGCTAACAGAAGAGGAATGTTGCCATTGTAGTCTTTTGCTTCAAGCATCTGTTGCTGCTTTTCACTTTGACATTTTTTGATCGAGTGCTCCAAACTTTCACTGAACCCTCTTTGGCAGGCAATATAAATTGGAATGTATCCCTTGGCAGTTTTACTGAATAAATCTGCACCTTTGTCAAGCAGCATTGTTATGAGTTCCGTCTTCTTCCCAGCACTAGCAAAGTGAAGGGGTATGTAGCCTTGGAGATTAGACTTGTTGACTTCAATATCTGGAGTATCTAAGAGCAGTTCAACAATGTTCTCATCTTGCTGTTGTACAGCTAATGAAAGTGGAGTAGTTCCTGAAGCATTAGGAGCATTGACATCAGCTCTCTCTAGAAGACAGGTTAACATTTGAGTGCTACTCTCCCCCCTTTTGAGAGTGCTGAATGCTTTAGTATGCTGTTGACTGAAGGAATCATAGTATTGTATTGCCAACATCAGTGGAGTATCATTATCTTCATCCTTTGTTGTGCATTCAACATCTGTGAACAAATTAAATTGGAAAGTATGGTTGCCGTAGTTAAATATATGTGACCAGGCCTGCGATAATAGGGCATGTGGGCACATGATTTTTGCCTACTTTTTCACACTTTCATCACTCATAACGTCTTGTACCATTATGCTATGGCATTACAATTTTCAGCTCTAAATAAGCATTTAATTGGCATCATGATGCAAGTTACAGAATGCAAATACACTATTCCAGTACTGAGATATGACCTGTAGAGTGATGGGGTGTAACTTGTGCCCACATGCCCTATTTTCGCAGGCCCAGTCACATATAAGAATCAATTTTACTAATCTTTAATTGTACATGTGTATACCTAACCTCTGCTTTACTGTATGTAACATTTTGATTGGCTGATTGGCTTGAACAATGTAGTGTGTAGTACACAATGTACTGTCATGTGTCTCTGTGTACATGTTTGTTTGTATTACATGCACTCCATCCTCCAAATCTGGTGAGGTGCTGTAACTTTATTGTTCAACAACAAATTACCATAAGGTCCACTTTTGTGCCCATGCAAGAAATGCAGCCAATTAGCAGGAGAGGATCTGCACTTCTAAAGTGTATTTGTGTATTAGCATTATTAAAATCCTACATCTATAATAACCCATTATACTATCCAGTGAAATAGTTGCAGACACGTGAACAGCATTATGACCACAACACATGGCTTCCTTACTTGCACCACTCTCAATCAAGTATTGCACAATTTCTGGATGTTTTTTGCAAACAGCAAAATGAAGCATATTGTAGCCTTCATCTTCTGTGGTCAAATCAATGAGGTTATTGCAAGAGTGCTTTGAAACTTCTTCAGCAATGTATTAGACTTTTTGAAATCTTCCTCGCATAGCTGCCTATAAATGTATGTGGAAACACACAGTTAATACCAATAACTGATACCAATATGCAACAATCTGTACTGCCAGTAACCACTTTTAAGGCCATAATTTGAGGCAAACTAAATCATTGTAACACTAGAAAATAGTTGTGTAAAATGGCTGTGTAAATTAAAACTTTGGAAAGAACATATGCACACTTTTGCATGCAATAATAGTGCATGCAGTAAAATGAGTATAAAGCTACAACAATAGCAATATAACTGCAGTTTCTAAGTACACAATATGGTTATAATGTACCTTGGTCCCATCTGTTTGGAGCTTGCTAGCAAGGTCAAGTAGAGCATCATCATCTTCTGAATAAAAAGATAATGAGGGTTGACCTAAGCTTATAATACTCTGAGCCCTGGTAGATTTTGCAGGAAAATCAGTGGCATTACTAGCTCTTCTGTCCATGATTTCAACAGAATAGGCACCTACGACAAAGCTGACTGGTCAACTGCTGCTGTTGATTCACCAAAGAGAGTTCACTTCTCTTTTATACTGTGCAAATTGCTCAGTATACTTGTACAAGCTTCTGAGAAGAATGCTTTCATTTGATGTTATTAATACTGTATAAACCATATTACATATGACTGCATTATTTATGAATAGCTGCAGAGTGTAAGTTTGAAATAGTTCTTTAGTTTATTTTTCTGTGTGACAAATATACCAAGGAATAATGTATACATATGTAATTCAGTTATAAAAATGATATTTCGAATCATTGATCACCATCATTTATTGACTGATTTATTTAAAGTGATATTTGGCTGTTTACTGCACTGATCAAAGTGGCAGTGAAGGATGTCGATGATGATGATATCAAGGCATTTGTTTGGCTTTATTCCTGGAACCCCAATTCGCATTAATGCTGAGTCATTCAATCCAGCAATGATTATTTTTTTACAGTTAACATGTTGCCTCTTCTTGAAGGAAGTGAATATTTCTCACTGATGAATATGGATGTTGCACATAACGTGATGCATGCCTACTACAGTGTACCTTGCTGTGACTCCATCTGGCATAATAATTGTAATGATAAATGAAGTTACTATTCAGCAATAGTAATGTGATATGACTATGATTTAGCTATACATCTGTTCACTTATGGTAGGCCCCAGCCGATTATAATAACCATTGCATGCACTACAGAGGAAGCAATTGTTCAGATAATTGCTATTTAAAACATGTAATATAACTAAATGAAGTTATGAACTGCTTCTTGGTTGGTATTCACGCTTTGCAGAAATAAGATCAAGCTACACTAATACAAGCCAGAATTTGATGATAATAATACTTTGATAAAACAATCAGCTCTCCAGCTTTGAGAGCATAATTGTGAGCATAATAGGCTTGCAGTTTAAGCACTGTAAGTAAGAGAATTGGCAATTTAGCATATATTATGCCTTTATTCACCTACCATTCTAAGTGTTAATTTAACAACTCAGTTTTGACTGGGCTTCATCAATATGAAGAGCTATTAGTTTTCATAACAACAACTATCCCTCCACCTTGGCAGATTCAACCCTGGACATGTCTATATAATATGAACGGTCACAATATTGAAAAAGTTACAAAGGAAAAGGATTTAGGGGTGATAATTGATGAGCAATTAAAGTTTCATGAACATAGATATTATGCAACCAGTAACACTAACTTTACTATAGGTATTATTAAAAAGACCTTTGCTAACATGACCTGTGACACCTTTCTTAACCTTTGCAAAACATTAGTTTGCCCTCAATTAGAATAATTATGGAAATACAATCTGGGGCCCATTTTACATCACAGATCAAATCAAAGTAGAAAATGTCCAAAGAGCAGCCACAAGATTAATACCATCTATTAGACACCTGTCATATGAACAAAGACTTCGTACTCTTGACTTACTATCTCTCAAGTATAGACGTCTACGTGGAGATATGATCAATGTTTACAGTGTATCGGGCTATGTGTGGAGTTATAAATAAGGAAATGTATAGTTGGTGAGGGTATCTATGGTGAGGGGTAGCTATTGTCTGTAGGTGATAACCTTTTTATTGGGTCTTTGACTTACAGCTAGGCTGAAGTTGCAATTCCAGAGTGGAACCCCCCTTTTAAAAGTCTGGATCCACCCCTGAGTAAGAGAATTGGCAATTTAGTATTTACCTTTATTCACCTGCCATTCTAGTAGGTGTTAATATAACAACACAGCTTTGACTAGTCTTCATCAATATGAAGAGCTATTAATTTTCATATCAACAACTATGGATTGTATGGCTTAGTACAACCACCTTGTAATAAACAGTAAACAATTTACTTGCCTACATACACAATTCAATAAGGGACAGTAAGGACAGTTAGCACTCACTAACCCTTATTCACTCTAGATGTTTTGAAAACCTATGCTAGTTTTGCTTATTATATTACTGTCATGCAGTGTACTGGACTCAATAGTGTATGTACATCTTTTCACTGCCTTCGAATCATAGACTCGCATATTATATAGCATGCACCTTTTCTGAGTGTAGTATGAAATTTGCTATCCACATGAACATCATAATTATTATGTTGCTGCCATTTTTATATTTCTTCAATACTCTGTCATTAATCACTGTAATTGTGGAACACTACATGTAAGTCACCTTGTCAGATCATGATCCACCTCATATCCTGACAAGTTACACTCCCATAAAACAAGATGACTACTACAGTGCACAGGTAGTTTACTACCTAATGTATGCTCATGCTGCACAACCATAACAAGTGTCTAAAAAAGTGCCTCTATTATGACATTGGCTAACTGTGTATGAACAGTACACAGATAGTACATTTGAGTTGACTACACAGGTATATACTAGGTGAATGCTATCTAGCCTTTGCTGTTAGAAAGCTGTTACAAATGCTAATAATCGTTTGTACAAAATTTAATGTGAGGACACATTTAGAAGACTGTATGTATATTCTGCCCTATCTTGCTAAAGATCTTGAAAAGATGCAAAAGAGAGCTAAAGTAAAGGGATTAGAAGACTTCCATACCCAACTAGATTGTGTATTCAAAAGCTAGGACATTATACAGCTGTATATAATTATTGTTGACATCAATAAGGAAATTATGTAGAAACACATAAGATTTTAAAAGGATATTACAACATTGAATGATCACATTTGTGTTGAACCAATTTCAGTACACCAGAAGACACTCCATGAAATTCTACAGAAAAAAAACAATCAAGAACAACATTCTGTCATAAAAAAAAATAATGAGTTGGAATTCACTCCCTGAATATGTGGTGTCAGCATCATTCTATTCTTTATTTAAACAACTAGACTTTTACTGGGAACATGAGTTACTGTAGGAAATAGATATGAACAAAGGCCTAGTGCCTATATAAACTTATTATTTTGAATAGTTATCTTGTTTGTATATCCATAAACCATACTGATTCAGAAGTGGCTTATCAGTTGGTTTAGTCCGTATCACTTACCACAGTAGGTTGTTAAGAAATTTTAGTAATTTTGGCTTACATTTTTGTGGAATGAATACTATGACATTCGGTCTATTGATGCACTAAATCAAACAAGCAAAACAAATACCATAGAGATATGCTGTCAGTCAGCAATACAGTATACAAGAACACAACCAACTAAAGAGAATTTGTAAGCACAAACCAAACTTAGTGACTTTACTACGGTAGCTAATAGTATTGAAACTGGTAACACTGTAGTTACAGTACAGTTACCATTCTGTTAGTGTTAATATAGAAACACATCTTTGATTATTTTTCATCAATATGAAATGATATCAACAACTATGGATTATATGGCTTAGTACAACCACCTTGTTATCAATTTAAACAGTAAACAATGTACATTTACTTACATACATGCACAATTCAATAAGGGAAAGTAAGGACAGTTACCATTCAATGACTCTATGTTATGAATACTTACTACACTTTAGCTCATTGATAATGAAGTTTGTAGGACTCAGTAGGTCATATCAGTTCATTCTCTTTGAGTTATGGACTCACATGACTTCATTATGGTAATACATATTTAAAGAACACAGCCAACCAATGAAATAATAATTTGGTCACCAAAAAATTCTGTGGAAAGTTGAGAAATCAAAGGTGGCAGCCAATATTAATGATCGCAAAGATGTTAATGTGAATCGATTTTGATATGAAGCAATTACCATTAAGATCATTGCAGCCATTTCTTGGCCACTACCTTTGATTTCACAACCTTGGTTATCCTGACAGCTTTGGGAACTGTACTGTTTTCACAGATTGACTGTTTTGGTTTAAATCACCATGACTAACTCTGTATAGTAACAAACAGTTCATGCAATACTATATAAACACAACCATGCAGCTGTGAAGTATTACCTTCCCAGATGTAGTTTCCTGAAGCACCGATATTAGATAACATTCTCCTTGTGATTTTAGTATATCAATTCCACATACCAATAATTCAATCAAAATACTGTATAACCATAATTACCCTTTTAGTAAGTACTACTTATATGTTCACACTTATATCCTATTCAGTTGTGAATGTGTCATAAAGGGGAGGGCATAAACAGTGGAATACTGGAATGGTGGAATATTGGAATGGTGGAATGGAATTTTTTAAAGTTCAATGTCATTTTTTACATCCAAGTAAGTACAACTCCTCCCCTTATGTAAGCAAATAAATAGGATTCCCCTTGAAGTCAGCTCTTTCAGCATACTTTTCCTCACCATAACACTTGTATGACTTATAACTCAATACTTTATTGCTTCTAACTGTGGTTCAGTTCAGTGTGCAATGTGGCACTACCACAATGAACTTTGGCTTAAATTTTGTTTTCTGACATAATTGTGGAAAAGGCTCATTGTAAATGCTTACAAGATAGTCGCATTTCACTTTTCCCAAAGATTTTCGCTTAGGCTCCTAGGTTAGTGGAAAAAACCACGTACAGGCTCTGCCTTCTGTGTTTGCCCTTCAGTGCCTAACTGGTAAAGTTGATAATAAATAAATGAATACTTCATTATGTAGTAAATGTACTTTTACAATGCATTCATGCAATCAGCTAGCTAGCTAACTTTTTATCATTTGGGAACAAGGGTTAAGTCAGGAGTCTTCTTGGTATTCCCAATAAACTGCTATTGTGCATGTTCATAACTGAGTTTACACCGCTATATTGGTAAACTTTGGCTATGGTGAGGTAAATTATGCTAAAAGAGCTGACTTCAAGGGGAATCCTATTTATTTGCTTACTTAAGGTGAGGAGTTGTACTTATTTGGATGTAAAAAATGATATTGAACTTTAAAAAATTTCATTCCACCATTCCAGTATTCCACCATTCCAGTATTCCATTCCACTGTTTATACACTCCCGTCATAAAGTACTGTATACCACAATGCACCTTACAGCTACAAGTTTACTTAACAGTGCCTATACAATAGTAAAATTTTAATAGTAATGAAACACTTTTGAACTGTCATCATCATCATCGTCATCATCATTGCCTTCAGGGTACCCTCCAGGAGTGGCTACTTTCAAGGTTATAAATGGTACGAGTACACAAAAAATTGGAATTTTCAACTAGAGTAGGGACCATAGTACATCGATAAAAAGTACTGAAACAAGTTGGAGTAGTGCATGATATTAAACAACAGTAAAATAATAAGTAATTAACATTTAGAGTGTGAGATCAGACTCCAAATTAATATCTGGTGTCACACTTTCCTTTGATTCAATATGCGTGGGTTCACCTGCTACAAATTATATTATAATAAAAGTAAATGAGAATGTGCTAGGATTTGAAAATAATTTAAGAATCATACAAAAACAAGAAGTCATGATGTTCGTGTACTGGCTGAATAAGGCAGAGGAAATCCTGGATCCCAGCTTGTGCGGCTCCTCAAGCACTAACCTATGTAAACTGCAAGTTGATCTGGTCTAGGATTTTTCTGCATTTGGCATAGTTTTCAGGTCAGGTTTCTCCCTCCTTCACTAGCTTACTATGACCTCCTTGCAGGTACCTAGAGGGATAGTTCGCTAATAAAATTATTGGTTAAGTGTTTATAATGATAACGAGAGTTACAACAATTTTCTGAAGTGTTTGTAATGTCTCAGCTGGTGTTTACAATACAACACCCATGTTCTACAAGATTTAGCATGATCTGCTGTAGTTATGTTTAAATCTGCGTTAACTACATCATACAAATATTACCAGATAAATTTTGCTAAAACATTGTAATTGCTATATTTTGTGTAATTTAATGATCAACAGGAAACCACTTATTAATCGAGGACTTAATGGATGATACCAGATTGTTTCAAGTAAATCAACTGAGATCATGATCACATGTAACATTGCATGATGTTTAAAATATTTTTGTTTCAGCCAGCTCTAGCAATTTTTCTAAAAGGAGTACAGGTCTGAAGCTTTTGTAGTCTAATATTGGAGTGTAGATAAAATCAACAACTACAGTATTACATGTATTTTAGCTGATAATCTATTCATCCTCACTTTTTAAACTTAATACTGTAGTTCTGCCCTTGACTGTTTCATCAGATTCTGTGACTGCTCTATTACATAAAAATATCTGTCTCTAGGTAGTTTCTCATGTTCCCCTGTGCTTTGTAACAACAAGTTGCTTTGTGACAGGTATGTACAGTACGTATATTACTATAGGATCAAATGATTGTTTGAGTTATTCCTAGTTATCAACAAAGAGGAACACTATGAAAAATCAGAAGGTGGGGGAAAGGATGGAAGCACAATTCCCTAGTCTCCACTCTTGTTCCACTTCTTTGAAGCTGATCATAACTGTCCGGTTTCATTAATGGTTGACAGGTTTATTGTTAAATTTTTCAGCCAGGTGCTAATGTACATTAACTTATTACAACAATCAGTAGTGCATACATGTTAATTGTTTGATATAAATATATTGTTAATGGATCAGTTATGTGACTTCACCAGATATCCATTACCTGACAGGAAATTTATACTGGATTGATGGATTTGATTACTTTAATGGATCCTGAGCTGGTTGTTTGGCTTGCTTAGATAATCTATTATACCATAATATGAAATCATGGTATCTGTTCGTGTAACCTGGAAAGCATATGTGACCGGCCTGCATGTGGGCACAAATAACAAACACCTTGTCACATAACACATCATATCTCAGTAGTGAGTGCTGAAATAGATTACGTATTTGCATTCTGTAACTTGTACTTTTTTATAAACCCAATTAATTTCTTTGAAAGTGCTAAAATTTGTATGGGTATTGTGTAATGGTATCAAAAGTTATGAGTCATAAAAGTGTAAAAAGTACAGTTTCTTGTGTCCACATGCCCTATTTTCATAGGCACAATCATGTATTAAAAAATTACATTGTTAACATGTTCATGAGCCTGTACAAAGTTATTGAGCTGTTACTGTACCTTCGATCAACGTACATTGCAACTCTGTGAAAAGTAAGTAGCTGCAAGATACTGTATACAGTATAACATGTACAGTATGTAACTAAAGTAGCCAGAGAGCTGATATCACAAATAAAAGCACTGGCTTGATATATAGCTGCTGAACAATGGAGATGTAGTCGTTGAAGTACATCTGTAGGTAACTTAATGTCTTTGAATTTATTTTATATACAACTGTTACAGTAACAGTGAAATTGATCCATTATGTGACACCATCAGACCTTCATTAGATGACAAGAAATTTAGCTAAAAATATTTCCATATGTTTTCAATCAATTGTCTATCCATGATTATTATAGCATTTTATGACCAGTGAAAGTCTCCATCATATACATAACAACCTATAGGAATGCTATAAAATGTGTAGCCTGTTATGAACATTTTGATGTCTACTCTTGTCACCTTAATTGTTTTCACTGATCACATGGTTGCATGACTGAAATGCTATTTCTGTGTACATGTTAAGCTGAACTCTGAGAAAACAATGATAAATTACAGTGGAGGTGCAGATAACACAAATATAATACTTTATGAATGTCTTTGAACTTTACATGCTTTACTACAATACATTTTTCAGCATGGAACTACATTCATCACACCAGTGCTTTTATTTGTGATGTGAGCTCTTAATAGTTGTACTGAATTTATGTGTGTGTTGTAATTACTGCTGACTTGCAACCATCAAAATATATAGTGAAGCAGCAACATTGATCAGGTTAACATAACAAATAACAACTCAATAACTATGTACAGTTACATGCACAATCATGTCATGTCTGTTAACAATGTATTGTGTACATGCAATCTCACATATACAGCTACTAGCTTTCATATGGTACAACAATCATATAACTTTGATTTACAATGTATTGTGCTTATCGTTTTGGGTTGTGCAGTTGCACTCCCTGTGTTGTATCAGTCTTATGGCTGCCTTACGCAGTATTAAAATCCAAATCCAAAACAGATTATTTCAGCAAGTCACACCAGCAGTCCAGATCCATTAAAGTCCATCCATTATGATTGATTGATACCAAATTTCCTGTAGGCTAGTGGATGTCTGGTGAAGTCACATAACTGATCCATTAGCTATGATCTATTATTATTATTATTTTTTTATTTTTATTATTATTTATCTGATTTGTCAAAAAAGACAGGGTGACACCAAAAGGCAGAGCCTGTACGAGGGTCTATTATCAAATGAATCAAATAGATTTATTTACTGCTATTATTTAGCTACAAATTAAACCATCTGCAGACTCTAGACCATATAAGGTAGGGCACATAATTATTACTGATTTGGTATACAAAAAAACTGAGTGTGTGCTTACATGGGTACATATACACCTACTAATACAATTATTAGTAGTTTTATTAATTCCATTAGTTAGATATGCAAATGGATGTCTGTATGGAGCAATATTATTAGCTGAGCTCTCAATAGAACTAATTCTGATAAAACTCTGTAATAAATCAGTGTGTCTATTTTTAGTATTGACTTGTTAGCAGTGTAGTATACCCCAATCATAGCTGTATAATGTACTTAGTAGCTATTTCATGCATGCAATAAAGTAAAGCATGACCTTGTAGTCACCTCAGTCAATCACAACATACCCAGCTTGTCCATCTGGGACAATATAAATACAACAACTATGGCTACATCTGTCAAGTAAGCTATAGGGCTAAGATCAGAATTGTATTGAGCGTTACAATTGCCAGACTGTATTGACATCTTTGTCATGTACAGTATGTTCATGATATCAACTGATTGACTACAAACAATTCATAAACATCTGTTTATCCATCTATTATCATAATGATACACAAAGAAAACATACACACCAATTAACTATCACTGATATCCTGTTTGTGACATCCTGTGATGTCATGCTATGAGTGTGGTTGTGGTGATGACGTGTGTCCATTAAATTTAATTTCTGATATTTAATGGTTACCGTACTTAATTTTATTGTAATTGTTATATGTATAGCTATAGCCAGCCATTCATTGAATGGCAAATTCCAGCTAGTATGAAAGTTTTATGAGTTATATATGTCTGTATTTTCATATTTATTAATCAATAATTACCACACTTACCTAATCTTTTGTTCATAAAACTGTTTGCTAAATTGAATAAAACACAGTTATTTCAAAATGTTAATTAATTATAAACAAAGTCGATTCCAGATGGTTAGCATTCAGAGTCTTTATGTCTTTAGATTAAATAGTTTCTCATACATCAAAACATCTTCAGCATACTTTTAATACTGAAATTTTATATGGTGGTATAAAATTAGAGATCACTTACACCAAAATTGTAACAAATTGTTTTCTCTCAAAAAAAACATATTTTTTGTTCTTCCTTTGGGACTAAACTTTTAAATTAAATTAAAACTAATCACTTTTCTTATGTGGCATTCTAAATTCTACCAATATTCTGTCACCATTACGAAAAAGAAAAACAAGAAGTCATGATGTTTATGTACTGGGTAAATAATGCAGAGGAAATCCTGGATCCCAGCTTGTGTGGCTCCTCAAACACTTACCTAAACTGCAAATTGTCTTTGGATCATCATCTGATTTAGGATTTTTTCTGCATTTGGCATAGTTTTTAGTTTCTTCTTCTTCACTAGCTCAGGTTCCTAGAAAGATAGCTCACTAATAAAGTTATCGGTTATGTGTGTTTATAATGGTAATGAGTCAGAGTTACAAGAATTTATGAAACATTTGTAATGTCTCAGCTGGTGTTACAATACAACACCACATTTTCTATAAGATTTAGCATGATCTGCTGTATGTTTAAATGTGCATTAGTATCATATAAATATCAGTAGATAAATTTTTGCTAAAACATTATTATAATAATTGCTATATTTTGTGTAATTTATTGATCATCAGGAATCCACATATTAGTCGAGGGCTTAATAGATGGTACCAGATTGTTTCAAGTAAATCAACTGAGATCTTGATCACATGTAACCTTGATGTTGAAAATATTTTTTGTTTCAGCCAGTTCTAGCAATTTAACTAAAAGGAATGCAGCGGCAGGTCTGAATCTTTTATAGTCCAGTATTTGAGTGTATAGATGAAGTCGACAACTATTATATGCATTTTAGCTGATAATCTATTCATCCTTGCCTTTTAAATTAATAGTTCTGCTCTTGACTGTTTCATCAGATTCTGTGACTGCTCTATTACACAAAAATATCTCAGTCTCTAGGTAGTTTCTCATGTTCCCCTGTGCTTCGTAACAAGCAGGTTGCTTTGTAACAGATTTGTATACAGTACTACCATAGGACCAAATGACTGTTTGATGTATTCCTAGTTATCAACAAAGGGAAACACTACGAAAAATCAGAAGGTGGGGGAAAGGATGGAAGCACAATTCCCTAGTCCCAACTCTAGATTCACTTCTGTGAATTTTATTCAATTGTCTTACCAAGATTATTATTGCATTTTATGACTAGTGAAAGTTGTCATCATAACAACCTATAGGAATGTTATAAAAATGTGTAGCCTGTTATGAACATTTTGATGTCTATCTTGTCACCTTAATTGTTTTCACTGATCACATGGTTGCATGACTGAAATGCTATTTCTGTGTACATGCTAAGCTGAACTCTGAGAAAACAATGATAAATTACAGTGGAGGTGCAGATAACACAGATATAATACTTTATGAATGTCTTTGAACTTTACATGCTTTACTACAATACATTTTTCAGCATGGAACTACATTCATTACACCAGTGCATTTATTTGTGATGTGAGCTCTTAATAGTTGTACTGAATTTATGTGTGTGTTGTAATTACTGCTGACTTGTAATCACCAAGATATATAGTGGAGCAGCAACATTGATCAGATTCACATATTAATAACAGTTACATGTACAATCATGTCATGTTAACAATGTATATTATGCACATGCAACCTCACATATACAGCTACTAGCTTTCATATGGTACAACAGATTACGTCAGCGAGTCACACCAGCAGTCCATATCCATTAAAGTCCATCCATTATGATTAATTGATACCACATTTCCTGTAGGCTAGTGGATGTCTGGTGAAGTCATATAACTGATCCATTAGCTATAATCTTTTATCAAATAAATCAAATAGATTTATTTACTGCTATAGTATAAAATTTAGCTACAAATTTACCATCTGCAGACTCTACTAGACCACGTAATGTAGGGCACATAGTTATTACCAATTTGGTATACAAAAACTGAGTTGTGTATATGGTTACATATACACCTACTAATAAAAGTATTAGTAGTTTTATTAATTCCATTAGTTAGATATGCAAATGGATGTCTGTATGGATCAATATTATTAGCTGAGCTTTCAGTAGAACTATTCTGATAAAAACTCTGTAATAAATCAGTGTGTCCATTTTTGGCATTGCAGTGTAGTATACCCCAATCATAGCTGTATATGTATACTTTGCAGCTATTCCATCCATGCAATAAAGTAAAGTGTGACCTTTTTTTAAATTAGTCATCTCAGTCAACATACCCAGCTTGACCATCTGATACAATATAAATATACATCTGTAAAGTAAGCTGTAGGGCTAAGATCAAGTTGCTTTGAGCATTAGAATTGCTTCAACGTCAGAGTGTATTGAATTATTTAGACATCTTTGCATGTGTGTTCATGATATCAACTGATTGACCACAAGCAATTCATAAACATCCATTAAGCCATCTGTTATGATGCACAAAGTCGTTCCTGTCTGTTAAATTATGTTGCTTAGTTACAACTACTTAATTGATTAGATCATTACAAAATTATTGCACAAAAGAGCAATATTTAAAATATTTAGCAAGCTCTATCTACTGTAGTACAGTTTAATGAGCGATATCCGTAATGATGTTTCTTGACGTTGTGTGCATTATCTATGATGTCACAAAACAAAATGGCCACCATACTAAGTGTGGGGGGAGGTATTGGGCATGATAGTGTTTCCCTATGATAGCATTTATAAATTCGAATAAGCTAGGGTGAAGGTGAGGCTTATAGTATAAAATGCAATGCAAATAAGCCTATTTGTGTGTGAATTTAAATTTTCGGTCTGCTTTCCTAAGTTTCCTTGTTAGAGTGTCTCATGGTACATGTGCTGATACTATACAGCTTCTAATTTGTGTGTATTTCATGAGCATACTATGAGCAATATCCACAATGACATTTTTTGATGTTACAATTACAAAATTTGATGTCATAATTGACAAAATGGCTGTGTTAGTGAAGGGGCTTTAGAGGAATTGGCACACAGTATTCAAAATGAATGTTGTCTGTAGTTTTTTACACGTGGAACTATGAGATAATAAAGGTTAAGAAGTAGTAGCATGCACTAATTTTGTAGAGCCTATTAATAACATTACAAGTAAAAGGAAAAAAAATTAATTAGGAATTTTAAAGTTGGATTAAGGATCAAATATAAAAAATAGTGAAACAAGGGAATAGCTAGAAAGTAGTGAGGTTGTCTATACATACAGATAATACTAGTGGACATTTAATCCCAATACGTCAGTACATTACCATAGAAAACATGGATAAACCATTAATTTTTATAATTTTGGTCATAACAGTTTCAGCTTCATTTCTGAAAGACAATTTGTAAAACATAATATGTGACCGGGCCTACAAAAATAGGGCACGTGGGCACAAACTAGACGCCATCACACTACAGATCATATCTCAGTTCTGGAACAGAATATTTCCATTCTGTAACTTGCATCATAAAGCCAATTAATTGCTAACTAAGAGCTACAAATTGCATTGCCATAGCATAATGGTACAATAAGGTATGAGCGATGCAAGTTAGAAAAAGTAGGCAAAAATCATGTGCCCACATGCCCTGTTTTCGCAGGCCCGGTCACATATATATATTTTTATTTTGAGAATCATGGTTGAAATTAGATTGAGTGATCCTTACAACAACTTTAGTATTAGCTACATCATTACAGCATGAAACAATTAGTATTTATTTAAATGCCAAATACAATATGTTAGCTATATTGCAGAGTTTAAAATTGATATGAGGACTTGTTCGTTATTTTTCTAAGGCATAGAAACTCTGCATGGATGCTGAAGTGTCTGTGAAAGTAGAAATTTATTTATACCTATGTAGATGGCTCACTTTAGCAATCTAAATTATAGTTGATACAAATAAACATAATTAATATCAAACTACTAGAACAGATATAAATTTGATACATTCAACTAACTATGAGCACAACATGTAAGACTTTCATCTCAACAACCATCAACACAATAATTTATTACGCATAGCTGTAGCTATATGCTATAGTATACAGTATAATATCATCACTTGTGCATGTAGCTAGAATCAAGAAAAAAAAGAAAAGGCTAATTAAAGAAACATGGCTTCACACGTCATCACTACAACCAACTCCATTATAATGTGATGTAATGACACCACATGCAGGAAGTGGCAAACGGGATATTAGAGATGTTACTTTTCCTATAATAGAGTAGCCAACTGTAATGAACTAATAACTAGTGACTAACTAACATGATGATCAGACTAGTTGGCGTAGTCTTGTTGCTGTGTCTACTGAGGAACAGTTTACAGTTGAGTCAGTACTGGGCAGAGCAACACCGACCATGACAAGCAAGATGACAGTGGTATGTGGAAACACTTAGCTAATTCTACTGGAGTAAGCGATCTATTGTCGGACACCATCTATAATCGGACACTTTTTCTCAGAAACTACCAGGCCGAATCTTCTGAATTTTGCCACGAATAAGCTTCACACTTAGCCTAGCAATGTACCAAAGTTTGGGCTGGAAAGCTTTTGTGGTTGCTTTGCTACAGCCGATTAAAGTGACTGTCCGAAAACCTCTAATATCGGAAGTTTACCTCTTTTATCGGACACCGCCCAGCAATCCTCCACTAAAAGATGAAACTCCTCACAACCACCACTGACTGTTAGGGGAATACATGTACTTTCTAAGCAGCCATAGTTTGTTTCATTCCTCCACTCGTAAGCGGAGCTACAACCATTAATATTCGGGTGTGTCGCGACCTCTGTAATCGGACAGAGCAGAATTTCATTTCACGCGGTTTTATCACTTCAAAGCTACCTTTTAGGTATAATTAGCCACGAAAATGAAAAGTGTGGTACAAAATCTAATTGGATTTCCAAGGAGTCGTAAAATTTTACCATTTTAGCGATGCAGTATGCTACTGTGGGACTCCACAAAATGACTTATGAACTGTTCCGAAGAACTTTTAGCACTGAAATGCATGGGTGTAGCACAAAGGGGAGAGTCTAAAGTCCTTCCACCCCTCCACTTCCAATTATCAAGATATACTCTAATAGAGCAGTCAGCTACTCTAATGGAACAGTCATGTATTCAAATAAGCATTTAGGTGCATTTTTGAATAAAATTTCAACCTTGGTACATCAAAATGAATTTCAGAAGGCTAATTTTCAAAGCTTTTTTGGGGAGTCATGCTCCCAGACCCTCTTGATAGTGCATGCTTTAGATGATGATAAGTGTATACTTATCACATGCACTACAAACTGTATGGACCAGCTATCATTCTAGCTTGTAAATCCCTTATGCACCTTATTTCTGCTATATCCCTTGTAGCCATGCATGTCACACATACTATACAATGTGCTCAATGAAAGGTATGATTTTGCTTAATTAAAAATAAGACATGCATGCATGTGTATATAGCTAATTTGCAGGTGGAAAACAAAACTTGTACATTGCTAAGAACTCCTATCATCCAGTCAAGAAATTGGGTCACATATTAGTGATGCAAAGAATGACATCACATGTTCATGTTCTGGAGTAACAACCAGCAAGGATGACTATCACTATATATTTGCCATTTCTGCAAACAACCATTCCAGCAGTTAAATTAATTACGATCCAGATTGTGTGTTTTTAACCTACATTATACACTTGTCACAGCTATATCTATATAGTGCACATGTCATGCCTTCCTTTGGTTCATTTTAAAAATCTGTAATATCTTCTAGCTAATTACTAGCTGTATAGCTATATCACAGTGAGTGCATGTAGCTAGTTGTTTATTTCATACAAAACTACCTTTTGTTTAATGTGTTGCAAAGCATGTGTGACATGCATGGCTGTAAGAGCAGATAGCAAAAGTTAATTGGGTGCATGAAGGGCTTAAGTAGCATAGCTGCATGGTTGAGAGTGAGAAGCATTCTTACCATGCAAAGCATGTTCTATCAAGGGAGTCTGGGGAATACCCCCATGCAACAGGAAAGTTGAAGAGTATAGTCTTCTGAAATTGATTTTGGCAACAAAGATGACCGAATTTTGCTAAAACCTGAATCTAAATGTTTGTTTAGATACATGACTGCTCTATTAGAGTATATCTTGATAATTGGAAGTGGAGGGGTGGAAGGACTTATAGACCCTCCCCTTTGTGCTACACCCATGCATTTCAGTGCTAAAAGTTCTTCGGAACAGTCCATAAGTCATTTTGTCGAGTCCCACAGTAGCATACTGCATCGCTAAAATGGTAAAATTTTACGACTCCTTGGAAATCCAATTAGATTTTGTACCACACTTTTCATTTTCGTGGCTAATTATACCTAAAAGGTAGCTTTGAAGTGATAAAACCGCGTGAAATGAAAATCTGCTCTGTCCGATTACAGAGGTCGCGACACACCCGAATATTAATGGTTGTAGCTAGCTCCGCTTACGAGTGGAGGAATGAAACAAACTATGGCTACTTAGAAAGTACATGTATTCCCCTAACAGTCAGTGGTGGTTGAGAGGAATTTCATCTTTTAGTGGAGGATTGCTGGGCGGTGTCCGATAAAAGAGGTAAACTTCCGATATTAGAGGTTTTCGGACAGTCACTTTAATCGGCTGTAGCAAAGCAACCACAAAAGCTTTCCAGCCCAAATTTTGGTACATTGCTAGGCTAAGTGTGAAGTTTATCCGTGGAAAAACTCAGAAGATTCGGCCTGGTAGTTTCTGAGAAAAAGTGTCCGATTATAGATGGTGTCCGACAATAGATCGCTTACTCTAATAGCTTTTGTTGAATTACAAAGCCCAAAAAAGATGATTTTTATTTATTTGACAATTGGTAGGCGATTTAACTTCGTCACTAAGATCCGCCTCAGTGTCGCTTTGGCCGGCACACTCATAGCTAGCTACGCAATTCAAGAAACCGACTGCTCATCACGGTTTTCCAACGGAGAATTACAATTGCGACACTAGACGAGCCGAGGGTTGTAATGTAACCGCTGAATCACGAAGTTAGGCGGGTACTGATAATGTTAACGTTAATTAGCTAGCACCGCGATAGTGACCACACCCAAAAGCTGTAGCTATAGCGCATATAGGATTTCCTCTAAATTTAACTAAGAACTCATTATATTATAAACTCCAAATTGAGCTACTTGATTGATTTCTCATGTGTCATAATGTCATTACAGTTAAGTCACTATACTGATTCACTAGGTATATTATACCCACAACAAGCTACTGAGAGCCTCTGTGCAGGGTGTCAGACGCATCATAATTATAGAAGATGAACTCTTGGTCAAATGCATAAAAAATGACAGAAAAGGTGGTGATTGACATTATTTCAACTTTTCACAGTTTAGTGACTACGTCATGCCAAGAATTCATAATGATATAGAGGTCCCTCCCTCTATATATTTAAACTCCTGATCACATGTATGAGATCAGCAATGTCACAAGTGGTGTAACTTATACACACTGTAGCAAGTTATGTAGCTATACGATATAGCTGCTATTTCCACCTATATAGAATTAACAACCCACATTATTCCTAACTGATGCTGCACTTATATTTACAAAAAAGAGCGATGTTCATGCAAAAACAACCTGACTTGAAAAATGTGTGTCCATGAAAATAAAAGTGACTACTGGCGACATAAAGTCAGAGCTGATGTCTGGTGTGGCTAAGAATGAATGTTAAAGCAACTAGCTATGTTAAGACGTAACATTGATCTTTTATTAATGACTTGCATTCTAGATTCACTTTTCTTACACATTGCTAAGTAATAATGACGATAATTTACAGTAATGTACACCTTTTACTGTTCATTAAAGGTAAACTAGCCAATTATACTTAACAGAATCAAGACACACGGTAGTGTGTCGTGCGGCCCAAGAAGCCGGCGCGCCACACCGTGAGTATATTGACAGGAAGAACGAAAACGTCATTTTCACACCTTTGTATCTCGGTGATCACTTATCTGATTGGAACCAAATTTGCTACACAGTTGCCCGCCAGCCAAGGGAGTCTACATTCCAAATTTGAAGGAAATCGCTCCAGCCATTTCCGAGATACGAGCTGCCAAAGTTTCGTTTTTTCTTCTTCTTCTTCTTCGTCTTTTCGCACACTTGCAAAAATTGCTATAACAAGTAAACGCGTACTCCGATCGCCTTGAAGTTTGGCACACAGAAAGGGAGTCCAAAGGCGAATCCTAGCATCAACATTGGTACAAATCCGATGAATGGTTCAGGAGTTATGACCGATTATTCGCGTAAAACAAGATCGATTTGTTGTCACGGCTACAGGGTAAACCGCTTCATGGAATGAGTTGAAAATTGCTATGTAGATGGAGTAACCATCGTAGGAGTGCCTTTTGGTGGTTTGAAACGAATCGAGATAAAGACCACGGAGATATGACACAAAATCCAACCTGTGTCGCAATTACGCGATCGATTTTTATGAATAAAAAAGTATTAGTTTTCACGCCTACTAGGCAAACCGCTTAGAGCAATGAGCTGAAAATCGGTGTATAGCTGGAATAATCTTCATAGAAAGTCCTTGCAGTAGTACAGAAGAATCGGATTACAAACCACTGAGTTATGATTCGAAAGCCAACTCCGTGTAGCAAATGCGAGATCGAGATACTCTAACAGAACAGTCACCCTAATAGAGCATTCGGCTAATTTATTTACTCCATTATAGAATTTTATTACATCACAAGTTATTCTGTAGGGAGTTCAGCTGCAAACAGTTAATCTTATAGACAGTTCAGCAAGAAGACAGTCACAATGTGGAGAGTTAAGCAAATATACCACTATAGAGATTCAGAACATTACAAGTCACACTGAAGAAAGTTCAGCTATAAACAAGTCATGCACTGTGTAGAGAATTCAGCTACAATTAAGTCACTCTCTAGAGAATTCAGTTACACAGAATTCAGCTACACACAAGTCACTGTGGAGAGAGTTCAGCTACAAACAAATTACCCTTTAGAGTGATCAGCTACAAACAAAACACTTTGCAGGGTGTTCAACTGCAACAAATCAATTACCTTTAGAGCGATCAGCAATGAACAAATCAACACAAATCTACCTGTAGAGAGATCAGCTAGAAACAAATCACCCTGAAGAGAGTTCAGCTACAAACAATCACCCTGTAGAGATATCAGCTAGAAACTAGACACAATGTAAGGAGTTCAGCTACAAGCAATCACCCTGTAGAGAGTTCAGCTAAAACAAATCAACCTGCAGAGAGATCAGCTACAAACAAATCACCTTATAGAGAGTTCAGCTACAAACAGATTACCTGTAGAGAGATCGGCTACAAACAAATCAACCTGCAAAGAGATCATCTATATACACACAAATCAACTTGTAGACAGATCAGCTACAAACAAATCACCCTGTAGAGAGATCAGCTAGAAACTACACACAATGTAAGGAGTTCAGCTACAAACAAATCACCCTGTTGAGAGATCAGCTACAAACTAGACACAAAGTAAGGAGTTCAGCTACAAGCAAATTACCCTGTAGAGAGTTCATCTACAAACAAATCAACCTGTAGAGCAATCAGCTAGAAACAAATCACCCTGAAGAGAGGTCAGCTACAAAAAATCACCCTGTAGAGAGATCAGCTACACACAAATCAACTTGTAGAGAGTTCAGCTACAAACAAATTACCCTGTAGAGAGATCGGCTACAAACAAATCAGCCTGTAGAGAGTTCAGCTAAAACAAATCAACCTGCAGAGAGATCAACTACAAACAAATCACCTTATAGAGAGTTCAGCTACAAACAAATCTCCCTGTAGAGAGATCAGCTAGAAGAAGTTACCTTGTAGAGAGTTCAGCTTCAAACAAATCACCCTGTAGAAAGATCAGCTAGAAGAGGTCACCTTGTAGAGAGTTCAGTTACAAAAAAAACACCATGTAGAGAGCTCAGCTACAAACTAGTGACCTTGTCGAGACATCAGCTAGAAGAAGTTACCTTGTAGAGAGTTCAGCTACAAAGAAACCATTCTTTAAAGAGCTCAGCTGCAAACAAACCACCTGTACAGAATTCAGCTACAAATAAATCACCCTGTAGAAAGATGAGCTAGAAAAAGTTACCTTGTAGAGAGTTCAGTTACAAAGAAACCACCATGTAGAGAATTCAGCTACAAACTAGCGACCCTGCAAAGACATCAGCTAGAAGAAGTTACCTTGAGAGAGTTCAACTACAAAGAAACCATCATGTAGAGAGTTCAGCTACAAACAAATCTACCTGTAGAGAGATCAGCTAGAAGAAGTTACCTTGTAGAGAGTTCAGCTTCAAACAAATCACCCTGTAGAAAGATCAGCTAGAAGAGGACACCTTGTAGAGAGTTCAGTTACAAAAAAACCACCATGTAGAGAGCTCAACTACAAACTAGTGACATTGTAGAGACATCAGCTAGAAGAAGTTACCTTGTAGAGAGTTCAGCTACAAAGAAACCATTCTTTAAAGAGCTCAGCTGCAAACAAACCACCTGTACAGAATTCAGCTACAAATAAATCACCCTGTAGAAAGATGAGCTAGAAAAAGTTACCTTGTAGAGAGTTCAGTTACAAAGAAACCACCATGTAGAGAATTCAGCTACAAACTAGTGACCCTGTAAAGACATCAGCTAGAAGAAGTTACCTTGAGAGAGTTCAGCTACAAAGAAACCATTATTTAAAGAGCTCAGCTGCAAACAAATCACCCATACAGAATTCAGCTACAAACAAATCACCATGTAGAGAGATCAGCTAGAAGAAGTTAACTTGTAGAGAGTTCAGCTACAAAGAAACCATCATTTAGAGAGTTCAGCTTCAAACAAATCACCTGTAGAGAGTTCAGCTACAAAAAAATCTCCCTGTAGAGAGATCAGCTAGAAGAAGTTACCTTGTAGATCGTTCAGCTACAAACAAATCACCCTGTAGAGAGATCAGCTAGAAGAAGTTACCTTGTAGAGAGTTCAGCAACAAAGAAACCACCATGTAGAGAGTTCAGCTGCAAAGAAATCACCCTGTATAAAATTCTGCCACGAACAAATTGCCCTGTAGAAAGATCAGTTAGAAGAAGTTACCTTGTAGATAGTTCAGCTACAAACAAATCACCATGTAGAGAGATCAGCTAGAAGAAGTTAACTTGTAGAGAGTTCAGCTACAAAGAAACCATCATTTAGAGAGTTCAGCTTCAAACAAATCACCTGTAGAGAGTTCAGCTACAAACAAATCTCCCTGTAGAGAGATCAGCTAGAAGAAGTTACCTTGTAGAGAGTTCAGCTACAAAGAAAACACTATGTAGAGAGTTCAGCTGCAAAGAAATCACCCTGTAGAAAATTCTGCCAGAAACAAATTGCCCCGTAGAAAGATCAGTTAGAAGAAGTTACCTTGTAGAGAGTTCAGCTACAAAGAAACCATTCTGTAAAGAGCTCAGCTGCAAACAAATCACCTGTACAGAATTCAGCTACAAACAAATCACCCTGTAGAGAGATCAGCTAGAAGAAGTTACCTTGTAGAGAGTTCAGCTACAAACAAATCACCCTGCAGAGAGATCAGTTAGAAGAAATTACCTTGTAGAGTGTTCAGCTACAAAGAAACCATCATGTAGAGAGTTCAGCTGCAAAGAAATCACCCTGTAGAAAATTCTGCCAGAAACAAATTGCCCTGTAGAAAGATCAGTTAGAAGAAGTTACCTTTTAGAGAGTTCAGCTACAAAGAAACCACCTGTACAGAATTCAGCTACAAACAAATCACCTGTACAGAATTCAGCTACATACAAATCACCTGTAGAGAGTTCAGCTACAAACAAATCTCCCTGTACAGAGATCAGCTAGAAGAAGTTACTTTGTAGATAGTTCAGCTACAAACAAATCACCCTGTAGAAAGATCAGTTAGAAGAAGTTACTTTGTAGAGAGTTCAGCTACAAAGAAACCATTCTGTAAAGAGCTCAGCTGCAAACAAATCACCTGTAAAGAATTCAGCTACAAACAAATCACCCTGTAGAGAGATCAGCTAGAAGAAGTTACCTTGTAGATAGTTCAGCTACAAAAAATCTCCCTGTAGAGAGATCAGCTAGAAGAAATTACCTTGTAGAGAGTTCAGCTACAAAGAAACTATCATGTAGAGAGTTCAGCTGCAAAGAAATCACCACTGTCCAAATTTCAAGGCAATAGCTCTTTCCAATCTGAAGTTATCAATTGTCAAAGTTGGCAAATTGGATGTGTGTGGAAGACCCCTTTTCGCAAATCCGATCACATATGTATTATATATATAATTTGTACATTTACTGATACAATATTTAAAGTACATCTACTTCATCTATTCGTCTTCCTGTAGTAAAGAAAAAAACATAGGTTAAAAAAGTCCCAAAGCTGTCCATAGGCCGGCTTTGGGGTATACAAATACAAAAAGAAATGAAATCTAATCAAAAACAGCCAAGCTGTAAAAAAAGGTGCGGCCCCAATAAAGGCCATGGTGAAAAAAGATGTGAAATCCAAGGTGGCGGCCAAGAAATGGCTGTGATGGTAGGTTAATGGTTACATTTTAATAACAACAATTCAGGTGAATTTGGTGCCAAGACCAAGCGGCACAAAATTCACCTGAATTGCCGTTATTAAAATGTAACCATTAACCTACCATCACAGCCATTTCTTGGCCGCCACCTTGGATTTCACATCTTTTTTCACCATGGCCTTTATGGGGGCCGCACCTTTTTTTACAGCTTGGCTGTTTTTGATTAGATTCAATTAGTAGGAATGTAGAAAAATTGAATGTAGAACACAGAAAGTTGTTTTAGTTGCTAGTTACTTTACTGTCGTGGATGCACTCTTTGTACAGCCAAGTTATGTTTAGGAGGATAAGTGATTGCTCTATTAAAGTACCTTGATCATTTGTTGCAGTTTTGTGTGAGAGGTGTCCCCAAGAAAATTTTATATTATAGTTAATTATTTTTGAAAACCACCTTATTGTTTCAGAATTATTCTTGATTCTTTTTAATACCAAAATTGTTCTGACATACTGTATTCTGCAAGTCCCTAGTTGCTGTATAATACATGAGTATGTTGTACAGTTTTATGATGTAATGTTTTGTATACAAATGCTGTTACAGGGAGCACAGTTTACTTCTTTGGATTTTTTGTTAATCCTGGTAAATGCCACAGTGCTGATCTAAAGCTAATCCTTGTAAACACTGACAGTCACCCAGTATCATATTTGATGGAGGCTCCAGGGATAGGCTATATCAGAAGTGGTAACATATCAGCCAGTGAAAAGAAGATAGTGGATATACCCAGTGAAGCTGAAGTGTCCTCAATTGATGATCAGAATAAAGGAATTTACCTTACCACAACCAGTGATGCCGTGACTGTGATAGGCCAAAGTATTAATGGCAACAGTTCTGACACTTTTACCCTATTGCCAGTTGCAAGCCGGAATGCTGAGAAGTACACTTATTATACAATCTCTACCGCAAAAGTTTCTCCTGGTGGCCATAACAACACTATTTTAGTGGTAGGCACAGAAGACAACACCACACTGGAGTTGAAAGTTACACAAGAAGTTCAGATCAAGATCAGCAACAATGTTGACAACCTTGTTCCAGGAAACATGTACTCTTTTGCAATCAACAAATTTCAAACTGTATACATCTCTACTGAAAAGGACTTGAGTGGAACCAAAGTTACCACAGATAAACCAGTATCTGTGTTCAGCGGTCATCAGTTTGGTTATGTTGATAATTGGAGTGGAGGAAATTATTTAGCTGAACAGATCCCACCGACTGCAAATTGGGACAAAGTATACTATTTGTGACTGTCTCAGCAAAAACCCGACTTGTTCACACAATTAAATTTTTTTTTTAATTCACTCAGCAATATCAGCAGTGTCCAAGGAATGGACCACCAAAGTGTCAGCCTTCTGTGATGTGTAGTTTTGGAATTATAGGGCTAGACAGTAGGAAGAGCAAGGTAATCAATTTATACAGCCACTATACTAAAAATAAACTACAGGCGCTTACATTTGCAGCCATAACTTCCGTTTGGATTAGTCTACAATGTTGCAATTTGGCTTAAAACGTTCACCACAGATCAGCACATCAGCCAAGGTATAGTATTAGCCCTGTAGATACTTGCATATATGGATATGAAGGTGGAAGCTATCATCCGGCCAACGCTAGAGTATGCTGCAGTCGTATGGAATCCCCATAATTTGGGAGATATCCAACTACTAGAGTCCCTACAAAAGCGGGCAGCTCGATGGATCTGTGGGAGTCGCTGGAGTCCATCTACCAGCTCTTGGACCATTTCTTCGAATGATTGTTGCTCCCAACTTCACCTTCCTTCTCTCCAGTCAAGATGAAGTTTCCTTTCGGTCAGTTTCCTCAATGACATATATCACCAGCAAACATCTATTGCATTTAATAGTCACTGTTCATTTAATTCCATAGCATCTACCAGAAGTCACCATCTTTCACTAGTCCCTCCACAGTCCACCATTAATTCTAGGAGATATTCTTTTTTTGTCAACACAACTTTCTTCTGGAACACTGTGCCATTACATATCCTTGAAGACAGTAATCGAAAGTCTTTCCGGCATCACCTTTATAATTACTTATGTGTCAAGTAACTTCTTAATCACTGTTTTGTGTTTTGTTGTGTACTGTTTAGTTTGTAGTGTACTGTAGGTATATGTATATGTATGTTTGTTTTTTTGTAGGCGGACACCTTGTACAGTCTTTGCCTTTTGTGTATGCCTTCCTTTTTGGTAAATTGATAATAATAATAATAATAATAATAAGAAGAAGAAGAAGAAGAAGAAACGATGACAATATTGTTTACGTTTACCGCATTGTAAACAAACGCACGTGACATACATACTGTTGAAGCTAGAGAAACGAAACAATGATTTTCAAACTCTCCATGAACAAGTGAATAAGATGGTATATAGTGTTAATTAAATTAAGTCTTCCTTCTTCGAGTACTGACCCAATAAAAGCCTGCATAGTTTTTTTTTGTAGCATGCGTAATTTTAGGTGGGGTCTATTCTACGGAACGGAACGGAACGGAACGGAACGGAACGGAATGATGGACTAAACTACGGAACGGAATATTTTCTCAAATTGAAGCTTGCAGCTTACTATTGCTGTACAAGTTATCGGTGGCACTTCCAGCTGGTAAACAAACGTACCCCAAGAAAGATAAAACGAACTTAAGGATCGATTGTGAGTTCTTGCTGTTTATCTTCGGATGTATCAAGTAGGGAACTTAATGCATGAATTGTTTTTGCTAATATCAGGGGCCGATCTAGGATTTATAAAAGGGGGGGTGGGCTACCTCAAGGTACTAATCCCTTGGGTAGAGGTGTGTGAAGTACACTTCCCAGCATGCGAAGCATGCTGGAACTAGGGGGGTCTGGGGGCATGCCCCCCCCCCCCCCCCCCCCCCAGGAAAATTTTGAAAAATAGATGCTAAAATACTGCAATTTGGAGACATTTCCACATAAAATTCATAATATTTTCTGCCTGTAGATATTTTACATACTGCCTTTAGATTATAGGTATGGCTCTCTGAAGCATTTTGCTAATGGAAAAGTTTGGGTAGATACAGACAACCAAATACATGATGCACCCCTCTCACAATTGCACAACACTGAATAGGTGCATGTTAGAATAATAATGTTGAAAGTGGAAAATTTTGAAATTTGAACAATACACGATTGAATCTGAGAGCACTTTCAATGGAAATTGTGTACCTGAATTAAGTATTGCCATACATATTAACTACACAAGTTGATGATTGAAGCCCTTTAAACAGACCAATTCACTTCATTGTATGTATAGGTGCAGGCAGATTTGGAAAAATTCCATAACAGAACCAACTACATGTTTCCAGTGAATGTTCTATTAGAGTAGTTAGCTGACTGCTCTATTAGAGTATCTCGATCTTGTACACCTCCAATGCTGACCCGGGTCCTTGTTGCATAAACTTTAGCATAAATCCACTGATAATACCTTGGAAAGATGTTTATAAGGTGGTTTTATGAGTATTTGTATTATTAGTGATCATATAATTATGCTAAGACAAAATTCCATTATAATACTCAGCATATTGATCAAGTAAAGCCTAAATATGAAGGGGGGGGCTTCAGCCCCCAAAGCCTCCCCCCCTGGATCCGCCCCTGAATATGTGAGATGTTTTTGCTTACTTTGACTTTAGAATGTACAATCTGGGGCTCAGCCTTTCTAATAGGCATAAATCCGGCAGTATGTAGCTACACTACAAAGGAAACAAGTATGGTGACAAGCTGAATCAACTCTGTCAGGCTAAACAGAATCTAAAGGAATTTTGTGCAGTGTGTGAGGAGCAAACATTCAGATACCTCAAGGAGGCTTTATTGTGTGAACATCAATGATGCAGAATAGTGGACTACATAATGTCAGATATCTTAGCCTGCGTAGTGAGTTGAATCCAGGATGGGGTCTATTTTACAGAATGGAATGTTTTCTGAATCAAAACTTACAGCTTGTCTAGCTGCTATCATTGCTGAAGTTGCATTCATCCAGGAAATGGAACAGGATAATAATAAAATATTAATAGCTGTTTCATGCAGTGCATTGTTCTATTCAGTACCTGATATATCAAGCAGGTCTCTTCAATTCATTTATTGCATGACCAAGGCAAGTTTTGTTACTACAATACAGTAGCTGATTGGATGTCAGTTGCTTCTGGTGATCTTGACAAGATAAATAGTTTAGAAGACTACTCAATTTCTTCAGTTTCAGAGCGTAATATCCACAGAGAAATTAACTAGAAAGTTACTGGTGACAGGAAAAGTCTAGGTGATCATGACTTTATTCAGTCTAATAAACAGAATATATGGTTGATTGAGTGAGGTATCACTTGCAGAATGTTCAGACAACCAGCGATGAGATGCATGCATGGATTCATTGAATTTTTGTTAGTTGGAGACATTAAATATCCAAAAGCAAACTGACTGTATAATATTAATTCACTTGCTTTATATTTTCTCAATTTTGAGCCTGTATACAAATAATTAAATTTTTCTCAGTCCTAGAATAAGATGGGAGAGAAAATTTATCTTTGTTTACCTATACTGTACAACTTCAAAGGAAATGAAGAATAAAATTAGTAAAACCACAATAAGGTGAATTACAGATTGAAATACTAAATATGAATTAGAGCCTTTAGATAATTATTGTTCCAAAGCAAAATTGTAGATGGAAAAAACAAGGACTGGTGAGATCTTGGTTATTTAATGACAGCGGTTGGAGATTAAAAGGGTGGTAACTTCTTGAATATGTTGCAAAGTGGAGGTACAAATCAAAATGGGATATCAATTTCATTATGAAAAATTTGTATACTTAAATAATCTAGCATTACTGAATTCATTTGTCCTCCACTTAAATATGCTACAACAGTGTCGGTACATTGGCAGTCTACCTTGAAATCTCAACTCTAGAGTAGATCCAACACAGAGCAGCCCACACTGTAACAAATACATATGATCCCACTGTAATTTCATGGACCATGCAGCTGGACTAGGAATCGCTTGAAAATAGATGAACAAATTTAACCTGTTTTGTTTGAAGTGAAGCATGTGAAATGTTACACTTAAGAAATCCTAGGATTCTTAGGTGGTATGTAATTAATGTGAGTGTTCCATTTCCGGTCTGACTAGATACATTGAAATTACACACACATCTTGGTCCAAATCACATTTGCCTGGTGGCTATGGGCATGGTTTCACATGCATAGCTAGGCTTATAATTGAGATTTGGTTGATCTTGGAGTTTTGGCATTTGGCCTGATTCAAGGCTAGCAGTCAGACACATCCTTGAATTTGTGCAACAGAAAAAATCAGTTCACTATTGAATACAGCATTAGTCCACTGCACCGTCTGTTAATAACTCCATGCATACAATTCAGTGATGTTCGCAGAATATAGCCCCTTTGCGATCTGCCAAAATATTTGCTCCTCTCACACTGCACAAAATTCTTCAAGTTTTAATTCAGCTGGCTCTTTCCTGTTACCAGTGTCTTCCTGCTTGCTTTATTTGTACACTGACATATGACTTGAAAAGCCGGCCCAGACTGTTTTCTAAAGTAAAAATGAGCAAACCAGCTCACATAAAGTGCCCTTCTTGGTATATCCGTAGATGAACCAAGGATGAACATCACTGATACAGCCCATCCCACAATTAATACTTCGTTACTAATGACAACCAACAAGAACCCACAATCGATCCTTTAATTCTTTTTATCTTATGTTTAATCACCCACTGGAGGTGCCACTGATAACTCGTAAGGGCAGTTTCAGCAATGGTAAGTTGCAAGCTTCAATTTGAGAAAGCGTTCCGTAGTTATTGCATAAAAACAACTAAAAAGCAAAATGGAACCTATGTCAAGAAATATTATTACGAGTTTTTGGAAGATTTTCACAGTAAAAACTGGACAAAGAAACATCCTATGAAGCCTAAGTAAGCATTGGATAAATAGACTTTGAAATATGTTGGGGTTTGTCAAAAATCAGGAAGCACGTGTAATTATTGTGTTTTATATCACAAGATACAATATGATGTAATGTGTTTTATCTAGGTTATTACTACATCCAAATTTAGCTAAAATATACAGTACTCTAACTTGATATTGAAAATCCATTATGAAAGCCATTCATCTTTTATTACATTCTGTAATACTCAGATGGAAGCGATTTGTCATGTTTGCCATTTTATCAGCTGAAAAACTTTGCTTTTAAGTGAGAACTACTGCTATATAGCATAAGTGATTTGCCACATTTTAGAATTTTAATAACATGAGATATCCACTCTACATTGAAGTTTACCCCTCTAAATGTTTAGTGAATGTTATAAACAGCCTTTAAATGATGTAGTAGCTTTAAAATACCTGTAAAATTACTTTCTGTGTGCCTGTATAGACTTGCCAATTAATGTTAACAAAATTTAATGTAGTCACAATGTCAGTTGCTGCTGATGCATACTCAAATTTTAAAATTAGTCCCTGTAATAAATCCAGTGGTTGGTCCCATATTGGCTTTGGTGATCTGCCATCTGCCACAGGCTATTTACTTGCAATTGGCATGGTACATATCAGTTGTACATATCATGTGCCCTTGTGATTTGCCTAAAATGTACACCCACTCCTCAGACCTGCAGCCCTCAGGCTCAGGATTGTCAGTTGGGCCCATGATACAACTTTAACCTGTAATTAGCTGTATTTTGTTATAAGTTTTTATGTATGCAAAAATAATACAAAAATTTCTTTTTCTAGATGAACTTTATTGCACATTTAGCTATATGAAATTTCCAAGCAGTAATTGTGTGACTTACATATACTGAAGGTAGAATAAGCAATGTAAACATGGCTAAATCATTTTTTAAACTGAGGCTACCTTGCTGAAAATGTAAAACAATTTCTGCTCAGAACAAATAAAACGTTTGCACAAAAATGATATTCATAACTTTTTTGTGCACAAGAAGAGAATTACGGTAACTGAATTATGTTTATATAACGTGCATGTATCAAATCTTGTAGACAAGGGCACATGTAGCTTCATACAATACTAACAATACAGGCTAAATCTAAAATATGGAGATTTTTGTTGCATGGTGAAGATACACAAATAGGCCACTCACTACTCCATTGTCTTGTGTGAAGTCAAAGGCAGTAAATCTGCTTCAACAAGAAGACTGTTGAGTCACACAAAGAATGTTACAGTACCAACAAGTCAACTTGAATAAAATTTGTATCATTAGTGAATGTTGAATGGCCAAATATCCTGCTACCATTCTTCTATCATGCCTTTCAACTGCTGCAATTATCCATAGCTTGGCTTTGTCGTGTCAGTATAATAATGTACTCATTCATGTGCCTCGTATGTCTTAAGAGGCACGTACTTTAGAGCTACCTTTTGTACTACATAATAGCCATGTTTGAATTTAGTGGTTTGTGGTGTTACACATTCTCATGTCTATGGACTCAATGTGCTCCTGGTACCACTAAAATTATGATACTGTTAAGACAGTGTATATAACACATCACATTCAAGTCCAGCACCAATACTTATTCATTGCATTTTTTGGATATTGAATACATATTATGGAAAATTTAGGAACTCATGTCTTTCTGAACTAAGAACATGTTTTTAAAAATAATAATATTATTAGTATTAACTTTTATAGGCTTATATTGAATGAAACCATATACCATGCAAATACTCAGCTAAGTAAATTATGTGCTTTATCTCTTTTAATCATCATTAGAGACAGGGGTCACCGTAACTGGTTACACCAAAGCTTTAAGAAAGAAGCACATACTTTTCAAGTAATAGTAAGTAGTTGTACTAAGGTATTTATGGGGAGAGTGTCTAACCGTTATGTCCTATACTATATATACAAACACTAGTCATTATGATTCAATATATCAAGCATAATAATCTGATCCCATTTTCAGTTACTACTGTACATAGAGTGAAGGCACAACAGCAAGTGGAAATACGTAGGAAGGTAGCTAATTCATTTCTTTTCCTGTAATATTATTATTTAAGTAGGAGTATAACACACGATTTTTAACTGATAACAAGTCACAAACTGTATCATGGGGTGATGTACACAACTTGCACTAATCAACACATGTGCAAGTTTCTGTCACTTAGAAGTACTGGATAACTGGGTCAAAGGTGTACTTTTACCCAGCCCAGTAAATATCAGCATGGCATAACCTTTAATAAGGTGGAAAAAACAACTCACTACAAGTGAATTACCCTTCTAAGTTGGTGTATTCTAGACATACAGCTGTATACCACTTTAACGTAGATATTCAAAGGTGCCACTCAGAGTTTAACTTGCATATTGCCCAGGAAATATCATGGAAATGTAGTTTGTTCATGGCTTTGATGCCCTCCTAGTTCAACGATATGATATGATTTGACTCATTATATCGAACAACACGTAGGATTGCATTGTGGAATTCAGTATTAGTTTCTTAGCTAGACTGAGTGTAGTCACACAATTACAACGAGTTACAATAATTGTCTATAATGAAAGGTCACTAAAATAATAATCATTTAGGAAATGTGCGTATGTGTAATTCTATGCATCACATGTTAACCATTCGGCTGACCATGGAACAAGAATAATAACTATATTTAAAACAGCTTTGTAACTTATAGTCCTAAATCAGTGGCAGAGGAAGTAGCTGCTGTTGGGGCTGACAAGAGTATAGAATCTCTAGCAGCAGAGGGTCTGAGAGGCTGCGGCTGTGGCTATTGTAGTTTTTATCATGTCTCTAAGTCCACCAGAAGTAATTATTTCAACTAAACATCAACTTTCTAAATCAAAAATATTTAAAACAGGAAATTTTCAGTCTTTTGGAAAGTGACTACACTATTAATCAACATACAGCATTTGTGAGCAGTACAAAACAGCCCTTACACACATGGTATAGTGGTAAGACACCAACCCTTAAAGTGAGGGGTCATTGGTTCAATTCCCATTGATTTTCTCCATTTTTAGACTACTTTTAGGAACACATTTTTATGAAACACATTGACTGCTCTATTAGGGTATTTGAGCGTTCCACTCCAAGAAGGATAATTTCAGACAGTTATCATTCTGAGGTGTGCTAAGCCCCTTCTGTCAGCATACCGAGGGGGGCCTCCCCCTTTCCACTGCCTATGTCCTAAACACTTTATTTATAAATATTGTAAGTTACTTACTGTCTCAATAGCAATATAAAATTAGTAGCCATAATGTAGTGCAGTAGAGTAATAATAAAAACTCTAACGAACAATCATAATTATATTGTGTATTGAAGCATAAAGATACATGGATAACATTCTGAAGGCTGTTATTAGCACATGCCACAATTGATCATCAGATACCAGTTTATAAAACAAACTATAGTGTGTAGTTCGTTAACCTAAGGTGAGTGCATGATTTATATCAATTATACAGTACCTCAGCTGCAATGAATATACACCCATTGTCCTTGGACTTTGGGTGTATATGTCAGCAATATTCCTCGCAGCCATGGTATAACTATTACAAATATAGCCCATTTTGCACCTAGACATTGCATATCTTTCCTGGTGGGTAGACATTTTACTTCTACTCATCTGATTCAATAAGTTTCTCTGCAGCCCAAACCTCATGTACACCTACCAAATCACCACCCAATCATTTGTTTGGGTGCTAACATTCTCAAAAGTATACCCTGTGTCTAGGTACAATTGTAGAGGAGGGTTTATTTATTTATTACTGTGAAGCACTCAATACAGAGAGTATAATACACAGATATACATTGAACAAGAAAAAAATAATCATCGTTAAAGCAAAGAGAAATATTATAAACACAATAATACAACTGTCAAGCAATGCATTTAATGATAATTCTTTCCATTACAGCAATAACAATATTTCACAAGAGAAGTTTAATGATATATTTTAGCTGTCCACTTTTGTGTGCTAGGATGTTAATACAGTAACATTGCAATGCTATGAATATTTGTCTTTGTATACTCTTCTGCAGATTGATAACAAACGGATTGAACTACTCAACCATCCCCTTTCATCCCAGTTACTGACCTACAAGTGGAGGTCATATGGAATATTCATATACTACATCAACTTGTTCACTTACTTAGTGTTTCTTGCTTTTTTGACTACTTTTATGTTTTCATTGCAAAATCCAAAGACAGAAGAATGTAAGTTTCTATTGTACTTTACTGTGCCAGTAACTGTGTGTACATACGTATGTGTCCATACAAGCATACAATAGGCATGTGGGCATATACACTACCCCTGATCTTATAATGTGTCATGTACGTAGTAAAATAAAATGTCAAAAATTTGTAACTTCTAAATTACAAAGAACACATGATGAAATAGTGCTAAAATATTAAGAATAACAGAATTATTTTTTCATCTACATGCCCACTTACGTAGGTGTGTAAACAGAGACTGACGGTTATGATCAGTCACTGGACATTGTTATCCAAAATAGCCTGCTTATCTGATCACAATCAGGTGTGCTATAATTATATAGTTTACCTGTTTGGTTTATGGTTCATGTTGCTACTCATAAATCTACCACTTGGTAGCTAGGAAACACTACAATCTTACAACCCAAAGAGGATGACTATGATTGTAGAGACTTCGAAAAAGTTTCATTTACGAAAGGTTAACTTCCATTCCCAGAGTTTAATACCATATGCTCCTAGTGTTATTAAGGACATGTTGAAGTTTCCTACTAAAGCTACTTTGTCCTACCATGGGTGAATAATTAAATTTGATAGTAAAAAGATATACATAATGATGGGTGCAATGAGAATGTACTTACTGTATGTAAGTAAAACATATTGGCAAGACTGTTATTATTAATGTCTCTTTTTTTCTAATTTGCAGGCAGGCCACAAGGTATGTACAGGTATATAGTACATTATATGCATATTTCATTATCATACATAACATGTTAGCATTGTAACTACATTTCAGGAATTTTAAGCTGAATTATCTATAGTAGCGTAACTGTACAATCACTGTATTTAAAAAGTAGACTAAGTGCTATTGTACTACAGTGGTGAAACCTGTGTGTTAAGGACACCTTGGGACTGACCAAAGATATCCTGGTTATCAAGGCGCACTGATTTTCTAGATCAGTTAATGAATTAAGGAATTTTATTGAACCATTGCCAAGTATCCACAGCATGCAGGTGTCCTCATTTTCAAGTGTCCTGCAAACAGGCTCCAGTTTTGGGTTTGTAGTGTCTATCAAAACTATATAGTTAGATGGTCAACCATACTTAGTTAGACAGGATAGTAGGCATTCCAGGCAGTTATATAGGTTTTTATCATTTTGTCATCTAACCCGAAAGCTTTACTGAGGTTTCTAGTACTTTATTTGTCATCGAATAAACTACAAACATCTACGTCTTTGTGCTAAGTCTTCCCAAAGACATTGATTTCTAGTTGCACACAATCTCTTTTCAAAAGTAATAAGAATTACTGTAAATGATGACTTGATAATCTCAGACAGAGGATGTTTGATCTAACTGCTGGTACTTACAATGAAGATTAAATGCAAAATAAACAATGTTTCATTTAGCAAATATGACTGGGCCTGCAAAAATACAGCATGTGGGTACAAACTACACCCCATCATACAAATGGTCATATATTAGTAATTATTTGTACTTTTGTATATACAATATGCATCCTATAGTGTCATATACATTAATTGTATTTATTCTGTATTCTCCTTACAGTTCCCAATGCTGATTGTCAAGGTAATTTATTAATTTCTATATACCAATAATAAATGCTTGGCCATGAATGTGACAGCAAATATTAATTATACAATGGAATAAAAGAAAAAAATGATATGTATGTACACTACACCTGTACAGTATGTTATATTAAAGACTTTCATTTATTGCATCCATGCAATAACAGTCAATTGTACACAAATTGATGTGTACAACTTCAGGTGTCTAGTATTGTTTAGTAGTTGCTGATTAATTTGGTTTAATCCATTAACTTAATCACGTCTCAATGGATAGCTGTCTTTATGGCAATATAAAACACAAGCTAATTGTCTGACCATAACATTGGCAACACATGTGAATTTGACTGGACTTTAAAAATCATAATAATTGGTGTAAATTGTTCATTTGTACTAATTACAAACCCAATTACCACTACTTTTCTCATGTTACAAGCAGCTGCAAATATGCAGTAGAAAAATGAACTGTGGTGGTTTAAATTAGAAATAAAGCATAATTTTTCTGTGGAATTTAGTTCAGTGAAGGCACCTTCATTCACTTGGGCTCCACAACACAAGGCCATACTAAATTCCACACAACCATATAGCTACAGTCATAGTCCATCAAGGGAAGGATATTATAAACAGCTTGACACTATGATTGATTCTTATAAATTTTCCTTTTTCCCTTCTACAATCAGACTCTGGAACACACTCCCCCCTTTGTAATTCACTCCCTTACCTTAGATGAGTTTTGTACTAACCTGAACATTCATTATGATCGCACCTGTGCGCAACAATCTTTTTGATTTCTGCACAGTAACAAATATAATAATAATAATGGATGTGGCTCGCAAAAGTACTTTAATATCCTGTTGCAAGACTAGAACTAGACTATATACAACTCATACCATAATCGACTAGTGGGCGTGGCTCCACGTGAGCTTGCAGACAGCAACGGACACAGTTCAGTGCTACAGACTACACTTACTAATAAATGGACGTGGCTGAGCGTATGTTTGTAACGCGATAAGTGGGCGTGGCTCACGAAAGTGCTACGCGACTAGCGTTTATAGGTTCCACGTCGTCAAACGATCAATTTTTGTTTCTCACTTGATCCAATTCGGATCAGTCCCGGATAATTTGTAAACTGGGTCAGACCCGGAAGACCCGGAGAAAATGTGACCGGATGATCCGACTAGGTTTCAGCGCTGGTATGAAGTCAACATGAGTTGGATCCTTCGACGGTTTACAGTCAATTTACACATGTCTACCTATTTCATGATTTGATGCTTACTTTTGATAAAGTGTGCTCCGCACAAGCGACTGTAG
Organism: Dysidea avara; assembly: GCF_963678975.1. Classification (NCBI taxonomy): domain Eukaryota; kingdom Metazoa; phylum Porifera; class Demospongiae; order Dictyoceratida; family Dysideidae; genus Dysidea; species Dysidea avara. Next base: position 9,102,227 of record NC_089273.1, on the reverse strand, counting down.
CTACTCCGTAGATTTCCAACGTTCTCGTCGAATCGCAGCTTCTCAATCTTCTTTCCTATCATCGAGAAATTAAGTGATGAAAACTATACTCACAGAGTCCCTGTTCGTTTCCACATCCGTATGCGACACACCTGAACGGTTTTTCTAGTTGGTAGGCGTGAATAAGAACACCTCCAAAATGGCAGCTGCCAAAACCGGTAAAATATGGGTTACGTAACGCGCAATGTCATCCTGCGAAATACGATGATATGCGTGATTTCGTAATCTTCTGAATACCTCTATATATATGTAGCATTTACATAATAAGTTACAATAGTAGGTTCGAGCATTAAGCGATCATCATACCTCTTGTGCTTAGCTATTTAATTCGTGACGAGCCCAGCAGTACAATGGACGTAACAGATACATCACAATTCGCAGATCTAATGACGGACAGTGTAACTGGTATTTAACGGATAAAATATTAAGTTAATAATATGTTTGTGTTTAAACAGCAGGTGTATTACGCGCACTAATACGACTGGTGAGGAAATGGCTACAGGAGAAGGGTATAATAACAGAGGGAATGGAGATAAAAGACGAAGTGATATTTGATCACTTAAAGAAAATCCCTGCTTTTCTAGCTGCAGTCAACCGTGGGAGAAAGGAAAAATCCCCCGAACAAGCTGTAACAGCTCTAACAGAAAGCAAAGCAGACATTATTAAGCACTGCAAAGATATGCTGTAGGATTCCTATGAGCAAACTTACGATTTAGCTAGCTAGCTACAGTACCTTGCACTATATAAGAACGCTAAATTGTATGACAGTAAAGCACAACTAGTAATATATATATATATATATTATGCTGTAAAAATGATTTATAATAGACCTATACTTAATTTTGTGAAAATTATGAGCAGATTGTTATAATGCTTGCATGACTTATTAGCAATCTACTTGCACTAATTGATTGTGAAGTAATGACGCGAGAACTGAATATTGCGCAAGCATATAGTTCACGTCAGCTGAATAGTCTTTGTACAAAAAGTAGAGGAAGGGGCGCTGTGGTAAACACTCGGGCAGAAGCTTTACCTATAAACTGTTTCGTTCAAGTTTCAGTGTAATTAGGGTATTAGCACTTATGTAAACAACTTATGTAAATAATGTGATTGTATAAATGTTATTGTAATTGGTAAACACTTGAACTTATTTATAGTTAGGCCACTCCAAGTCATACCTTAGTTTCTGGTCACTCCCTAGCCAACAAAAGGATGCGGGCGGGCGGATGATCAGGACTTCAGGACTATCATAGACTCTTACATATACACCAGTAATACTGTAATGTTATTAATTTTGCTAAATTTACCCATTTCATATTGAGTTTACAACCAAGCTTAACCAACATTCTTATAGCATAAGTAGTTAATTATGCTTCTGCAAAATGCACCAGGAAAATTGTTGATGGCTAGCTACACTGCTGAGCACAACAATGTGTAGCTAACACTAAGGAAAGGTCTGCTCATGTAGCTACTTTTGCTTTACAAATGAAATGTTTCATTAGCTACGTCAGGAAATTATTATTTATTAGCTAGCTAATAATAATCCAAAACTATATTAACACATCATCAGAAACTCTTTCAAATGTGAAGTCTTAGCCAACTATATATGCATGCGTTTCCAGCCTTCTATACAGTAAACCTTGAGTAAAGTAGCTGTCAAAGTTTTGAGTTGAGTTGTTGAGTGCTCCAGGCTAGTGTTTTTCAGTGATCATGTGGGAAAGCTAAGTTAATGTTTTAACTAAGGGATGTCATGCATTTGTTAATTTAGGACCATACTTGCAATTATTTAACCATGGAAAAGTTGAAGTTTGAGCTCACCAAATGTTACCGGATTTCTAGTCAGTATATCAGTGATCAGTGATAAGGAAGTCCAAGTTTAGATCCACTAGAAGAGTTACTAGACTAATCATTAGAGGACTACATCTGAATTGTTAGGAAAGTTTAAAGCTATGGTATATCTGATCATTAGGCTAGTGATCAATGCTACATACATACTGTACTGAAGTTACCTACTGGCAACAGAAGCATTACTAATAGCTAGCTATATAGCTAATCAAGGACAAGTCAAAAACGTTATAGTAGTATCTGTCTATTCTAGTATTAGAGTTAAGGGTAGTGTGACTGCTCTATTAGAATGCCTGACTGCTCTATTAGAGTATCTCGATCTTTTGCAGTGTTTAAAAATCACTGTCCTTGGTCACGTACACTTAAGCGCTTGTAATATTAATAATAGTCCTCATAAACTGGGGTTCCAGTTTTCCATGCGGGCGGGTGACCAGAAACTAAGGTTTGACTTGGTGTGGCCTTATGTAAATGCGACCGGATCTGCAAGAACCCTACAGTATATGTTAGCGAATTTTACTTAAGTACATTTTCTTTAGTCTTCGATTCTCTACCTACACCATATAAGCTCATGCAATAACACTCTGACACTATCCTCAAGCCAAATACAGCACTCGGCTTTGCCTCATGTTGTATTATATAGTCTCCCACATCCTCATGCTATTTTTCCCGTAGTTTACTCATGGTGGTGCTTTAAGTAATATGTGACGGGATCTGCGAAAACAGGACATAATCGCATTTATCCAAATTCCTGTTTATTGAATATTTATAATCTATGTAGCCAAGTGTATGCACTGGCAATATTTCAGCTTCATATGCAAAGCACTCCGGGAGTTACAGCCCTACAAAGTAGCAACAACAGGAAAAATCGATTTGTACAGCAAGTATATAGAGAAAATAAATTACAGGCGCTTACAAAAACGGTTGTAACTTACCACCGGATTGAACTACAGAGCTAAAGTTTTCACCATCGTGTTCGCCATGAACAGGGGAATAAATTACTGGGTAAGTTTTTCCATTACTCGCCCTTCTTCACTACATACAAAGGCGGAATGCATGAAGAAAAATCGATCGCGTACGATCGCTTCGACATGACGTAAACAAACGCTCATAACTTAAGTGTCCTTAGGTCTGCTGCAACGAAACAAAGCTTTTCTAAGTCCTCGTGAGCAGGCAAATAAGATGATATCCAAGTTTGTATTGTTAGTCCCTTCCTTCACTAAAAAAGAGGGGTTAAAAAATATACGGAATTTTTCAATAATATACGCAAGTATTTCACTCAATGTATTCAATTTTTTGTCAAAGTATTCAATGCTTTATACTGTAAATTTAGGCTTGTGCGATTATGTCCCTTTTTCGCAGATCCGGTCACATATGTAGGAATATTACGAAAACAGCCTCACTCAGACAGCATGATTGATCACATTTGTGACATTGTAATCACTAAAACTAGTCAAATTACTTCTAGAAATTTGTCATATGTATAAAAATAAATTAATATTTACTGTCTGGTAGTCCGGCTGATTGCCAAAAATTGAGTGGTTCAGGATAATGACGCCCTAAGTAAGATGGCCTGGAAGTACAGTATAATTATTACTTAAAGCACTGCCATGCTTGTGAGTACACAAAAATACAGTGCCTGGAAGTTGCATTAAGACTAATACAACAATTGGCTTTGCCTCATGCTGTATTAGCCTCTCAACACTGATACCTCCTCATGCTATATTTTCTGTAGACCTGCACATCGACGCTTTAACTACAGCACAATACATAATGTGTATAACTACAGCACAATACATAATGTGTATTGAATTATATGTAGTGCAATGCATGAAAGTACAGCCAGTGTGGTTCTTTACATTATTATGTTTACTTAAACTTGTTTTTTGGTACTTTGGGATCTGTGCATGGGTTACCAAGTTTGGTTTCCTGTATGTGAACAAACGTGTCTCAACTCAGATGATACGTATACTCTTAGATACAAGAGAATTTTAAGTTTGAATAGTGATCAAACAAATAAACAATGAGGCTGCTTACACTTGCAGATAAATATTATATTGGTGGACATTTACGTAATCCTTATACTTCAGTATATAGCTATGGGGATTAAATGTCTATATCTGCCAGTGGATTTGATTAAACTGAACTGATCTTGTCAAGGCACCATTAAAGCATTGTGATACTGGTTTCTTTTTTCTATTCAGTATATACTGTATCATTGAATGACTGTTGAATCTTTTATTATGTTACACATTTCAAACTTTAATGCATGGGAAAGTGCGTATAGGTTACTGTGACTGACTCAGAATTTGAGAACACTAATAAACTGATTTTCATAGAAAAACAGTGTACATAGCTATTTGGCAGCATGCTATTTGATGCTTTTACATTTGCAACAGTGAAGCTTCTTATTATGTACAAGAGTCAGTAAAGTGAAAAGAATTATAATATTATATGTTCATTGATTACCAATGTTATATGAATCTCAAATGACAACCATTGCTACTCACAAATACACAATAAATACTACCACTTTCTGACCTACAGGCACACTACTCACCACCAATGAGACTGTGAACTGGTATATGCATGCATACATACAGGGAACCAAACTTGGTCACACACATGCAAACGTGCAAAAACAAGTTATGGCAAAGGTTCTAAACTCAATCTAGGGGTGTATGTAGTTACAGGTATAGATCATGTGCTCTACTTGTATGAGTGCAGTTTACCAGCTCTTCTATCTACCTATACAAATACCTATATAGCTTCATTGTGAACTAAACATATATTTTACAAGTGTATGATACAAGACATACTTGTCAATGTGCTCAAATGTTATGATTACACCTGAATGATCATAACACTTGACTGGTAAACAAGAGCCTACACACACACATACGAAACTTGGTGGGATAAATGGTAAGGGACTAAGGTAATTGCAATGCAAAATGCAAGAGAATACGTTGCATAGTTTCTGCATACGAACGTCTGAAAATTCCTGGTGGTCGAACATCAGTAGCTTATAAATACTCTATACCACAGCGCGGCGCTTTTGATCTCAACCACAGGTGTGGTATATATATAAATATATTTTATAAGATATATATATAAATTTTATAAAAATATATATACAAATTTTATAAAAATATAAATACAAATTTTATAAAAATATATATACAAATTTTATAAAAATATATATACAAATTTTATAAAAATATATATTTTATAAAAATATATATACAAATTTTATAAAAATATAATATAAGTTTTATAAAAATATATATATAAATTTTATAAAAATATATATACAAATTTTATAAATATATATATATAAATTTTATAAGAATATAATATAAATTTTATAAAAACATATATATAAATTTTATAAAAACATATATATAAATTTTATAAAAATATATAAATTTTATAAAAATATATATATAAATTTTATAAAAATATATGTGTGACCAGATTTGACAAAACCAGACTTCCACACACATCCAGATTTATGACTTTAAAGAACCATAACACAATGTAGGAGTATGTTATCAGTACCAAATTTGGACCTGTTATTGTATAATGCAATGAAAGCATTGTGTGAAAATTGTAGGTCAATAGCATACCGAGTTGTCAAGTTACAAATGATAAGAGTCAAAGAATTGGATGTGTGTGGAAGCCTGGTTTTGTCAAATCCGGTCGCATATATAAATTTTATACACTGAGGTAACATATTACTTTTCCATCGATTGTTTACCATAAAATTGTAACGTTCAAATTTATAAAAATATCCCTAAAATATATATATCCTATAAAAATATCCCTGTTGACATTGATCCGAACCGGTTGTGACACTGTTGTCATATTATTATAATATTAAGTAGCTAAAGTCTTTGAGCAGGCTGTAGGACTAGGTGTCCTACAGACCTTCAGCACTTGTGCTGTAAAGCAAATAAAAATATATATTTATTTACTATAAATAATATATTTTTGTATTTTTTATTAGTTTTATTTTTTAGGGTTATATTTAAATATGCAACTATACAATTTTATGGTAAACAATCGATGGAAAAGTAATATGTTACCTCAGTGTATTCTCGCCTCATGACGTCCAGTCTCACACTGGTTCCCTATCTCTCAACCGAGTCGTTCTGTCTGGCAGTGATTATAAATCATCATCGCAGCTACACAAAACTCACAAACTTACCGTGTGCGGTACTCAGCTTGGGCGCGTGATCTCTCCTTCATCGGGGCACTTCGCTAGCGCACTGCCGTTCTGGCTGCTCCGGCCTTCACCCGGCTATGGGCGGCTGGGGGGGGGGGAGGCTGGCTGGGGGACCCCCCCCCCCCCCCACTCGCCCTGCTGAGGGGGGATGATCCCCCCTGAAATAGTATCACGCCAAAATTATCCTTCTTGGAGTGGGGTTGAAAATCGTGAGAAAAATCGATGTACTCTAATAGAACGTTCAAATACCCTAATGGAGCAGTCAAGGCCTTCATAAAAACGTGTTCCTAAAAGTAGTTTAAAAAAACAAAATAAGTTGCCTACAGCGGGAATCTAACCAAGTAGAGAATAGAGAATAGAATAGAAGTACCTCTTACTTTAAGATTTGGTGTTTTACTACTGTATCAAGTGTTTCCAGGTGGCTACAGGCTGTTTTGTACTGCATATAAATACTATAATGTTCATTAACCCAGTAGTCAACAGCCAAAAGCGTTGCCAAAAGAACCTGGCAAATAGCTTGTTTTAAACAGTTTTAACTAAAAGTCAGTGTTTTAGTTAAAATGCTTTAAATTGCATTTATGAAATTGCTATAAATTAATTTTGGTGAACTTTGAAACATTATGAAAGCTAACTGAATGGCTACAGCTTCTGGGGGGCTGCACGCCCCAGACCCCCTACTGTCAGAGACTCTATACTCTAGTCAACCCTCCCTCATATCAACTACTTCTTCTGCCACTGCTTTCACCAATTCAAATATCATTAGCGTCAAACTTTCACATGCAGTCACATGCATCTGTGTCTATAAAGTTTTATGTGGAGGTTGACGAGTGTGTTGTGAACAGTGTTGCCATGTTGTGAATAAAGTTCATAGATTTATGAACTTTTTGTCTTGTTTGTGAACCTGAAATAATCTATGAACTTTTGGCTTGTTTGTGAACCTGAAGTAATCTGTGAAGTTTTTTATGAACTTTAGGCAATTTTAGGTGGTGACTTTGTTTGTTTTTTTTGTTCTTTGGTGCCCTACTAACTCAGAGATCCACCTATTTATAATGTGCAAGCTAGTTTTTGGAAAGTGACTATGGATTTATGAACTTTTTATGAACAAATTTAGTTTTTACATGAACATTTGGAGCAAATTATCTGGCAACACTGGTTGTGAACTCTGCAGCTCTCTAGAAGAGGATTCTGAGATTAACTGATCAGTACAGTATAACCACATGTATTTGTCAATGCAACTGTGCCGTTGTATGCTGTGATTTTAACCCAGCCACAGTGTACAACTGACTGAAATGGCCGACTCAGAAATGGTCATAATGCATTGAGTCGCGAGATTAACTGCTAGCATGTGTGTGCTATTATATGTTTGGTTTAGTTATTCGGCTTGCTTTGCACCATGCTTTGTGATGTAGCTGTATAGTAGTTTGTGATGCAGATTTTGTTTTCTACAGTAGTGTGATGTGTCCCAGCCAAACTACATTCATGCTTTTATTGAGTGTATATGTACATTCTCTCATTGTTTCGATGATGATATCAATATAACAATGTTGATTTTGTTCCCCTGTCCACTTTGGTGATTGTCAGTGAAGTAGTTACAAGAACTAACTGCCATAGGTTAGGTGAAAGGTACTGCCTGTTAGGTGGCTTTGTTAATAGAAGGTTTAGCTACATAGCTACGTATTTGTGAACTGCTGAGTGAAAACATGACTAGCTTGCAGTTTACACAATTCATAGTCATAAGTCTTGAGTACAATGGGCTACGGAGTTGTAACTTGTGTCATTGTATTATCCAGAACTGGGTATTCATCAAGCACAGCTTTTGGTCTAAGTCCACCCAATGGCATGCTACGTGTTAAACTAGAAGGGTCTCCAAGCTTGGAAATGGTGACAACAAAGTTACATTGTTAGCAAACATATATAACTCACATTTGGTTCAAGCATGGTACAGAAACAAAATGAAGATATTTTCTCTACACGAAGTAGAAAGGTGGTATCTCATAACTGATTTTGGTATGCTCAACATCATTTTGACATGAACTTGTCAATATGAGCCTTTTCTGCAATTATGTCACAATGCAAAAAAAATAACGTATAAATGGCAAAAAGTGTGGTGGCTGAGTGGGATACTTCGTATGGAAGGGATAATGTTTTGAGATGTTCCCCGTGAAGAAAGCATGAGAAAACTCTGGTGAGGCTTATTAATTATCTTCCTATGTAGGGGCACTTATTTCATACTTCTCGAATAGTCCTACGGTCTGCTTTTGGTTTCCTCCCAATAACTCTTTGTACAAAGATCCCCCGCACTTATTGCCATTTTTGTGTTTGGATGTAATTGACATGGAAAAGCTTATTAGTTAGCTGATGGATTTTCATAGACATAATACTTCTTTTCTGGTAAAACTCTTCCAAATAGTGTGGTTTGGTGAGACATTTTCACTTGTGTACTATAGACTTGCTCGCACAGAACAAATTAATAATATCACAGGCTGAACCCCTTAATGTCAATATAACATTAAGTGTACCAAATCGATTTGGAGATGCCCCCTGATATATGTGACTGGATCTGCAAAAGTTGTTCTTATTGCCTGTACATCTACTAGTATTTAGATGGAATTTTGGTCAATACTATTATACTGTTATCAATTGCACAGAAGTACAAAACTTTCCAAGTACACATACTTGACCAATCAATGACTTGATCTATATTATACTGAGTCTTGTTGACATGGAGCAATACAACAGCTGAATATACAGTTCTGCTAACATTTATGTTAAAAGTAAAGAGGGAAGTATTATCTTCTTTAGTTGTACATAGGAGATATGGCAAATGTCTACTAATCGTTAGGGTTTCTGGCTTTCTATTGCTCATTTCAGGTCAACTAGATTCCTGCCATTTAACAAAGTAAAATTGCCTTTTGCCAATGACTTCACAAGTTTGAAGGATAATCAAAACTTTGTGCATATTACATATACATAAAAAAAATACATGTATATTATTTTTGGATTAGTGACAGTGGAAACCAGCTGATGAGGCCAGCCATTATAAATGTCATGGCCGAAAAGTCCTATCAACAAATGCATTTTGTTGATATGGTTTCCTGTTTTTGTTTTTTTTCCAATGCTGAGAATGTATTGAGGCTTATACTGGCATGCTTGGTGTCAAGTGTTGCCAGCATATTGTACAGAGCCAGATGATGTATATGATACATATGATATTATGATGAGAATACTATTGGTACACAACAAACACACTTTTGGTCTGAGTTACGGATTAGTGAAGAATAGTGTACGTATAATAATATCCAAATTCAATACAATATTTGTGTAAATTTCCAGTGATTATAATAAAATGACTGTAAGTTGCAAGTACAAGATACAAGTACAAGTGTAATCATGCTGAATTGGTAGTCGTAGTTCAGTTTAAACTCTGCTAATTGACTGGATGATTCCATCCTGGTTACCATAGGTGGCAGTAAATGGCTTTGCTTTAAGAAGTACTAAAGGACTGCATACAACTTCTTCTGCTATTTCTTCAAGAATGCTCCCATATGCTTTCAGCATAAGCCTTTCATTGCTGCTGCTGTGTCTGATCATCAGCTTTGCAGCTACTTCAGTTTGGCACTCTGAAATACACTGTACCATCCCACATTTGTCACAAGTATCAAATTCTTGAGTGTCCATAATTTTGGCACTACATTTCATGCATTTAGAATACTTTTCAAATGCAAGCACCCCTATTACTTTAGCATTTTGTATGACAGATGGTAGTAGTGTAAGGCATTCTGTCATCTCCACATCTAAATCATCAATGCTCATTATCACACTATTGGTAGCAGTGGACAGTTGAGTTTGCCCACGATATTCTTTTACAACCACCTTCTCAAATCTGTAGCTTTTTGATGTTGTCACCTTACCCACATCATCCTCCCATAAACTCATCTTTGCTACTCCGTGACCATCGCCTACCACCACATTCTGAAGTTTTTTACCAGTGGAAGTAGACGTAGCATCATCGACTTGAAACACTTTACTTTCACAGTTGATTTTGCTGTATTCTGGAATGTCAGATAGTTCGTTTAACGCAGTTGTCTTCGTATCATCAAGCTGCTCGATGTTGTAATTTTTAAGAGATTTTGTGATGACAGTGTTTTTGCCAACAAACACCTGTAGTAAAGTATTGAGCTATGCTATAATGATACAGTCTTTCTCATTTACCTCATACTCATTGCTGTAGCGAGCCTTTTTCACTTCACAGTTACCAAGAACAACTGTGTTCCCAGTTTCTTCCATTAACCTCTTCCTGACTGAGCTATCAAAGCCATAGAGTCGCACTTTCTTCTTTTCATCTAACATCTCGCCATCAAAATACGCTGCGCCTCTTCCTTTCTTCATAGGAGAAATATCTCCTAAAACACCACTTATGTGTGCATCCGCTGATGCACCACTGATGCTACTAACATCTACTTCTTCTGATTTCGAAGTCATTTCTTTTCTCTCCGACTTGAAACTGAGAAGTTGCTGACAGTTATTTATACTACCTAGCTAGCTTTGCTGGAGAACTAATGGAATTTACGGGAACAATGGTATTACGCACCTGTACACAACTCACACTATTTAATATATGTGTCATAATATGAGAGTAGATGCAGGAGACCATAAATAGTGTGAATATTCTATAGCGTTTTGCTACTTTGCTGCATGCTGGTCACACCAATGCTGCATTCTTCTTTTAGGTGTTAGTCAACATGTTTACCTCTTTAATACATGTACACTTACTGGGATACCAAGAGCCAATATATTATTATGCCCAATAGTAACATTGCAAATCTTATTTATTACAGAGAATAATTTGTTGGTGGTTTATGCAGTCCTCTATTATTCATAACATATATTGATACCTGCATTGTTAGGAGTTAATCAACAATGAGTTTTGTTTTATTATTAGCTATACTTCCTTTTAATTTTTTTGTATACCAACCAGCTGAGTCATCATAACCTACAACTCTTGGCTTAATGTTTTTATTATAGACCATATATCATGACATCAGAAATCCTGTAATGGTGCATGTACATGGAGTTATTGTAATTATGCACACTACAATATCTGTGGGTTGTGTCACTGTTCATGCAAACTGTGCTTTATGGTAATCAGAAAAAATGTAGAGCAATGCTTTATTAATTATGATGAAACAAAAATAAATCACACTGATGGAAAATTAAGCCATTGTATATACTATCTAATCCAAAACAGCCAAGCTGTAAAAAAAGTGTGCGGCCCTCAGAAAGGCTATGGTGAAAAAAGATGTGAAATCCAAAGTGGCGGCCAAGAAATGGCTGTGATGGTAGGTTAATGGTAAAAATTTTAATAACGACAATTCAGGTGAATTTTTGTGCCGCTTCACAAAATTTACCTAAATTGTCATTATTAAAATTTTTACCATTAACCTACCATCACAGCCATTTCTTGGCCGCCACCTTGGATTTTACATCTTTTTTCACCATAGCCTTTCTGAGGGCCGCACACTTTTTTTACAGCTTGGCTGTTTTGGATTAGATTTCATTTCTTTTTGTATTTGTATACCCCAAAGCCGGCCTATGGCCAGCTTTGGGACTTTTTTAACCTATGTTTTTTTCTTTACTACAGGAAGAAGAAAAGATGAAGTAGATGTACTTTAAATATTTTATCAGTAAATGTACAAATTATAAATGCTGTATAATACATATGTGACCGGATTTGCGAAAAGGGGTCTTCCACACACATCCAATTTGCCAACTTTGACAATTGATAACTTCATATTGGAAAGAGCTATTTCCTTGAAATTTGGACAGTGATGAGCACCACTATAGCTGAATACATGGTGAAATTTTCAGATTAATATGTTACTTGAACACTGAGTTATGGTCTCCAACGTTTATAGAATTGGATGTGTGTGGAAAACCCCTTTTCGCAAATCCGGTCACATATCTTGATTACAGAAATCTCCATGGTGGTTTCTTTGTAACTGAACACTCTACAAGGTGACTTCTTCTAATTGCTCTCTCTACAGGGTGAATTGTTTGTAGCTGAATTCTGTATCGGTGATTTGTTTGCAGCTGAGCTCTTTACAGAATGGTTTCTTTGTAGCTGAACTCTCTAAAAGGTAACTTCTTCTAACTGATCTTTCTACAGGGTGATTTGTTTGTAGCTGAACTCTCTATACATGATTTGTTTGCAGCTGAACTCTCTACATGGTGGTTTCTTTGTAGCTGAACTCTCTACAAGGTAACTTCTTCTAACTGATCTTTCTACAGGGTGATTTGTTTGTAGCTGAACTATCTACAAGGTAATTTCTTCTAGCTGATCTCTCTACAGGGTGATTTGTTTGTAGCTGAATTCTGTACAAGTGATTTGTTTGCAGCTGAGCTCTTTACAGAATGGTTTCTTTGTAGCTGAACTCTCTACAGGGTGATTTGTTTGTAGCTGAAATCCCTACAAGGTAACTTCTTCTAGCTGATCTTTCTACAGGGCGATTTGTTTGTAGCTGAGTTCTCTACAGGGTGTTTGTTTGCAGCTGAATTCTCTACATGGTGGTTTCTTTATAGCTGAACTCTCTACAAGGTGACTTCTTCTAGCTGATCTCTCTACAGGGTGATTTGTTTGTAGCTGAACTCTCTACAGGTGATTTGTTTGTAGCTGAACTCTCTACAAGGCGATACTTCTAGGTGATCTCTCTACAGGATTCCTTGTTTCTAACTGAACTCTCAACAGGGTGATCTGTTCATAGCTGAACTTTCTACTGGGTGATTTGTTTGCAGCTGAACTCTCTAAATGGTGGTTTCTTTGTAGCTGAACTCTCTACAATGTGACTTGTTTCTAGCTGATCTCTCTACAGGGTGACTTGTTTCTAGCTGAACTCTCTACAGGTGATTTGTTTGTAGCTGAACTCTCTACATGGTGGTTTCGTTGTAGCTGAACTCTCTACAAGGTAACTTCTTCTAGTTGATCTCTTTACAGGGTGAATTGTTTGTAGCTGAACGATCTACAAGGTAACTTCTTCTAACTGATCTCTCTACAGGGTGATTTGTCTGTAGCTGAACTCTCTATAAGGAAACCTCTTTTAACTGAGCTCTGTACAGGGTGAATTGTTTGTAGCTGAACTATCTACAAGGTAACTTCTTCTAGCTGATCTCTCTACAGAATGATTTGTTTGTAGCTGAACTATCTACAAGGTAACTTCTTCTAGCTGATCTCTCTACAGGGTGATTTGTTTGTAGCTGAATTCTGTATAGGTGATTTGTTTGCAGCTGAGCTCTTTACAGAATGGTTTCTTTGTAGCTGAACTCTCTACAAGGTAACTTCTTCTAGCTGATGTATCTACAGGGTCACTAGTTTGTAGCTGAATTCTCTACATGGTGGTTTCTTTGTAACTGAACTATCTACAAGGTGACATCTTCTAGCTGATCTTTCAACAGGGTGATTTGTAACTGAACTCTCTACAAGAAAACTTCTTCTAACTGATGTCTGAACAGGGTGAATTGTTTGTAGCTGAACTCTCTACAGGGTGATTTGTTTGTAGCTGATCTCTATACAGGTTACTTATTTCTAACTGATCTCTTGAATTCTGTTCAGGGTGACTGCTCTATTAGGATGACTGCTCTATTAGAGTATCTCGATCTCGCACTTGCTACACCAAGTTGGATTTCGTGTTATAACTCCGTGGCTTTAAGTCTGATTCTTCTACACCATTGAAGAGCCTTTCTAAGATGATAACTCCATCTGTACAGCGATTTTCAAAGCATTACCCCAAGTAGTTTATCTGGTAGGCGTGGCAAGCATAATAATAATAATAATAATGAAATAAAATAATAAAAAATTAGCTAATCTCGATTGCGTAATTGTTACACACTGTTGATTTTTTCGCTGTATCTTCCTGGTTTTTAGCTCGATTTCTTTCAAACCACAAAAGGTTTGAGGTTCAATAGTTAACCTATTCACCCACCGATGTTCAGCTTCTTCCCATACGCGGTTTACCCTGTAGGCGTGACAACATATTGGTGTTATTTTTCGTGCATAATCGCTCATAACTCTTTGCCTGTTTATGGTATTCCAGCCAAAGTTGGTACCGAGATGCGCCTTTATACCCCCCTTCTGTGTGCCAAATTTCAAGGCAATCAGATAACGCGTTCGCGTTTTATAGCAGTTTTTGCAAGTGTGCGAAAAGAGGAAGAAAAATAAGAAGAAAAAAAAACGAAGAAACTAAGCCAATATTTGAAGTCGCATATCTCAGGAATGCCTGAAGCGATTTTGCTCAAATTTGGAATGTAGAGTACTGAAGTTGGAGGGAATGTACACAGCAAAATTTGTCTTGTTTCATCAAGGCAGCACAGAGCTACGGAGGTGCGAAAATTGCGTTTTGTTTCTTCCTGTCAATATACTCACGGGGTTGCGCGCCGGCTTCTTGGGCCGCACGACACACTACCGTGTGTCTTGATACAGAGTGTAAGGTATAATTAAATAGATAAACTCTTTAGCTTTGTATAGTTTGATGGTAGGGCTGGCACAAAAGTTTGAAAAACCTTCAAATGTATCCCTCCAAAGCTTTGCAACCTTGGATACTGGCATGTCAAACTAGCTCAATGTGATTCCTTGCAGCAGCTGCCATTGACCTAATTTTAGTGTACATACCTGTAGTTTTAGCAGTTGTACTACAGCTACAACAAAGGGTGAGACCATCTACAGCAGTGTACAGCCATCAATTACTGACATAACAAGCAACAAAGCTTTGCTGCTTCAAAATTCCCTTCATTTCTTAGGGGGTCTTAAATAAAGTGCAATTCTGACTTGCATACTCCAGCTAATGTCCACATTCTGTACCTAAATTGTATAGATGTGTTGTTAAATCAGGCATTATAACCCTGTCTGTAATAAGCTAAGGTACAGCCAAGGCCAAGGTATCAATAACACTACTCTTGGTGGGTCTTCTAACACAAAAACTATGTGCCATGTGACCTTAGTTGTTTGTACCCTACAAAACGCCCATAATTGCACATTTCTGAGCTGTCAGCAAATACATTGTGTTTATTCACACCTCAGAAATATGCTGTAAATTGCATTTATATTGCTGCTCAAGCCCTATCATTCCCAGCCATTAAACAGCCATTTTTCTTTGTTTTGTCTGTACAATGGGATAGAAATAACTGAGCTGGTTTTAAATATTACATACCTTTTGTTACTAGATCCATGCACATATTACAGGACTTAAGAGTGTTTAAAAATGGGATACGTCATTAACAGTGGAATCCCTCTATTCTGGACACCTTAGGACCATGCTAAAGTGTGCTTATCAGTGTGGTGTTCTGCATGATTTCAAGAGCCTAAATATGTGTATATACACTAATACAACAGGATAGACAATTGTCCTAATTATCAAGGTGTTCTGATTTCAGGGGTGTATACTAATCAAATGGGATGATGATAGACAATTGTCCTAATTATCTCTTTGTAGTAACATGTTTAGTAAGTGTGTGTGTGTGTGCGTGCGTGTGTGTGTGTGTGTGTCATGTACAGTCAAATCATGCATAACCCATACCTGCACGTAGGGCAGGTAACAATGCTAGTATTATTATACTGAAGCTGATAAATTTAACCAATTAAATTAACTAACACTTTTTTGAATCATATAATTCATTTCAAAATATAAAAACCACACTAATCACCTTTTATAGCCACAGTGGAAAATACTGCTAATCATCTGAATAAAACAAAACCCACAATTAAAACTTTTGTAAACGGAGATGCAACCCACAATCAAAACTAGTCTTGTTTTTGAAGAACTCTTGAGGAAAAGGAAGCTATATTCTCCTGGAACAGAGTTGAACAATAGGTATAGTTACATAAACATTATTTGTGTTGGCAGTGATGCATAGTTCCCGAAATAAGTCTGCTTTTGATACACATAGAAGATTTAGGGTTTTATTAGCCAAGTACTAACTTAGAAAGGAATAGGGGGCTACATCCCCCTTACCCCCCTCCCCCCAAATCCAGCTTGTGTTGTTTCTATGACATAACAATTGCTATAAGTTAATAACAATACATGACATTGCCACCATCTTTTCCTAATGGCCTAAATAGTGTTGTGTCTATGGCAATGAAAATTAATAAGCCTATAATATGTTGTGTCTATGTCAGTGAAAGTTATGTGACAACGAGTTTGCCACTACTATTTCCTTCCTAGTAACCTGTGTCTATTAATTATTTATGTTTTTCTAGAGAACCACTCTACATGGCTTGGTAATTCAATACAGTACTACTAATTATACCTCCTATTACATCTTTTTTGCAGCAGGACCTCATTTATCTGGAGCACTCAGTCAACCAAAAGCCCTTAAGTGGTACACTTGACTAAAACTAACATTATTAGTTTTCCTAGTAGAAACACTGCTGGAGGACAGGCATCAAAATCATTGGCTGCTTAGTCTATTAGCTATCCGACATGTGTACAATATACTGTACCATACAGCATGTATGTACAACATGAGAGATATATGACTATATACAATTGGAATGAAATGTTCTTGA
The DNA here is from genome assembly GCF_963678975.1 of Dysidea avara. Classification (NCBI taxonomy): domain Eukaryota; kingdom Metazoa; phylum Porifera; class Demospongiae; order Dictyoceratida; family Dysideidae; genus Dysidea; species Dysidea avara. The sequence continues at coordinate 9,085,566 of NC_089273.1, read as the reverse complement.
ACAGTGGCAGTAATCAAGTAACTCAACTCTGAACCAACTTAATATGTTTATTATTATACAGTGCATTAATCTCATCCAAAACTTTTTGTTTAAGGGAAAATCACATGCTGTGCAATATATGTAGCTGTGCATACACTGCTTGAAGTTTCTTAGTTTACTAGAGTGGTATATCCCCAGTATATGGAACAGTTAATTGTCTGGAATTTTAGTAGCTTTTCAGTAAACCTGCATTCACTGATGTTTACTGAGAGTTTAAAACTTAGTAAAACAATTATGTTCCATATACTTAAAGTTACTGACATTTTACTATCAGTATAACTGGGCACAACTACAGTAAAGCAGCTTAACAAATTAGTAAACTAAGAACCTTCAAGCAGTGATATGTACAATCATAAGAGTAGATATTTAGTGATTTCATGACAACATCTGCCATACAGCACTTCTAGAGATACAAGGGTATAAAAATAGAGTAAGTGGTCAGAAGTGTCATTCTCTTTTGCCCATCAGTTCAGCAATTGTGTGATTGGTCATGGTGTCTCTACTTGTGACTATCCTGTGCATTGCAAGCTTAGTACATCCATCAGTTTCGGTAAGCATACACAATGTGTTTGCTGTATAGCATACAGTAGCTATAATATTTAAGCTGAGTTCTGTTTTGCATGTATGAATCATAACACAACTTTGTACATATCGCTGTAACAGGTAATCTTCAATCCCTTTACAATCCTCTAGATGCTTTTAAAGGTTTTTGTCTGATCAAAGCATCTTCAGCTGTTGTATATGTGACAGGGCCTGTGAAAATAAGGCATGTGGGTACAAACCACACCTTGCCACACAACAGGTTATATCTCAGTATCAAAACAGAATTTCTGCATTCTGTAACTTGCATCACAAAGCCAATTAAATGCTTACCAATAGCTAAAAAGTGCATTGCAATAGCATAATGGTACAAAACGTTATGAGTGATGCAAGTTTGAAGAAGTAGGGAAAAACTGTGTGCCCACATGCCCTATTTTTGCCAGCCCAGTCGCATATTATTATACATACCTCGCTTACATCTCTGTTACAGATATACTTTTTGCAAGGCCACACCTTATGTTCTTTATTGTATAAACTGTTACTTAAAACAATTGTATTGATGTTTATTTTGATTGTAGTTGTGCCTGTTTTGGGTTAATGTTGGCTTTAAGTAACTTGAACAAGGACTGCTGAATTGGACTGTGAGCTCATTGCTTTCTGTTTAATTGGATATAAGATCTAAGTGTAAATACGTACAAGTATGTCTGCTGACATTTATGATTATGTAAAACTTGTTACAAATGTCAATGTATTAAGTGCCATTGTATGTATTAAATGTGGATACTTTAGCCTTCCCTGCTTTATCTTTACCACTGAAAATGTGTAAACACATACACAACCTATTTCATGTATGTGTTATGTCGGAATATGTACCATTTAACAATATAGTGTAGGTAGTGAAAATAATTAGAGAGTATTCAGATTTTTTTTGATTTAGTTGCAATGTAATGCATACAGATCTGAAATGTGAAATACAAAAATAAAACTGATTTAAAATACTCTAATAAAGCAGTCAACCTCCATTATTTCAATATAGCAGTTGCTTATGCACTGTGTAAGGACCTACAGTGTACAGCTAATAAACTTAATATGTTTGGAACAAATTTTTTTTAAGAATGGTTTTAAAACCAATGGTCCACTCAGTCACAAACTTGAAAATAATATGTGAAGAAAAGGATTTCAGGAAATAGTATTATTTATAAACAAATGTTTTGGAACATAATAGACTTATTAAACCTATCTGTTGTATGCTGTTCACTATCCTCCCACTAATTTGGTGCAGTCTCAGATCCATGATGTCTGTCCATTCATAGTTTTGCAAATAGTTACTGTACTTTTTGCATCTCCTTTATTAACTGATGTACTCAACCTGGTCTTGCACTAACAATTCCAGCATCAATGTCAGCTAAACCATTCTATTGACTCATTTATAGGGTTTGCCTCTTTGCTTCTGCAGAGATACTGTTACAAAAGGTGTTTGTAAAACACCTTTTGGGGTGCTATAGCTGCCATTTACACCAGTCTCCTCTGAGGTTGTTCTGTTGCAGCCATAGGGTATTTCAATTACACCCATGGGGTGTAGAAGATAAAGAAAATGGAAATGGACTGTTTTCTTTGCTATACAACCAGTGACTTTTTCACCAAACAATTTCAAGCTTCATCATATAAGTGACACAAAAAACATACAAGAACATATAATACATACATTCAGTATCATCAACTCTTCCTACCTCTTATGGTTTTCAGTTTGTATTTATAACGTAACCGATAAGCATGGCTTTCGATTGTGGATATCATTTTAAAAGGCTCTGAAATGAATTACTGCATTGTTGTCACAAGAAATAATACAGTGTACAGGTGCATGATAATGCCATCACACTGTCATCTCAATTTAATTAACACCTATGCAAATCTATTGCATGTACATCTTATACATGTGCATGAGATACATCAGTGGTAGAGTCACATGCTATATGTCTTCCATTGTTTTGCCTTCTTCATTATATATGATTTAATGTATGTGCAGTGATGGAAGATATATTTGTTTGTAAATTCTAGCTGGTATGCTCTTGTTGACTTACAAACTTAATGTGTGACCGAATTGTGTTAATTTTATTAACTAAACCAGGTGTACATAAACACCCGAGGGTGTTGACAAATTTAGGGTGTTCCTACTACAGCATAACAGGTGTGGGTGTTTAGGTTACACAACCACATGGGTGTTTGAGAACACCCAACTGGTGCCATTTTCCAACAAATTATCGGTTTATTCATGTATTGCATACTACTTATGTGTGTACACATATTGCATAGTACAGTATTTGTGATTGGATCTTCAAAAAGGGGTCTTATAGTTTTTCCAATTGTATGCACTTGGCAACCCATAACGTGACTTGTACGTATGGTACCAGCCTGACATTTGGTCACTTTATACTCCTAACATAACACCATTCCTGGATGTAATTGTAAGACAATGGGTTAAACACATAATGAGTTACGACTTGGAAATTTGTAAAGGCTATAAGAACCCTTTGCGCAGATCTGGTCACAATTTTGTAATGGTTCCAGACACCATGTAAAACGTTGGAGGGTTATGAGTTCACTGAATTCATGCAGCTGATCATGAGTTAAACCTAGTAGCAATACTTGGACACTCTGCATGCAGTATAATTATTAGTTGTAAACTATGCAATAATGTTCCATCCATTTGTATGCAGCTGGTGGAGTGTTGCGATGATGATGCTAGCAGTGACCAAACAGAATATCCTGCAGAAGAAATCCCTGACAAGGTCACAGCATTAAAGTGTGCTTACTTAGCTGACTTTGCCTATGAAGATTTCAATGAAGTCCAGGAAAAGATCAACTCTATGTCAACAAAGTTTAATTTCCATCACCTAAAAGTTGAAATAGATCTTAATGGTGTGACAGGTGATGCTGACACTCAAGGCTTTGTTGCCATAGACAAAACGGACTGTGAAACTTTTATTGTTTTTAGAGGCACAGAAAGCCAGCAAGATATCAAAAATGATGCAAATATTTTTGAACCATTTGTAACTTTGGGTGAATTTGGTATGGATGATTATGCATCATTTCTTAGTGGTTTCAACACTGCTCTTATGGCTGTCTATGATAACAAAGTTAAGCCAGCAGTAGTTGAAGCTTTACGTAAAGGAATGAAAGTTTACTTTGTAGGCCATAGTCTTGGTGGAATATTGGCAGCCATGGCAGCTATCAGGACGTATCATGAGAAATATGCCAATACAAAATATGCAGATAGTTTGTATGTCTATGTCTATGGATGTCCTCGTGCCATTGGAAATTGGAAATTTTATGATGATTATAACAAAATTAAAGCTCATTCTTACAACTTTAAAATCAACAATGATCCTGTAACAAAATGCCAATTACGACTAGGGCATAAAGCTCCAGATAAAGTCTACAACTTAGGAGGTGAAGTGGACAGTTGTACTTTGGATGCCCACAAGATGTCAAGCTACATTGCAAAATTGAAAGCACTATTTAGTGATGAATCAAATATACCAGCAAGGGGACCTACCATAGCACCAGCCAATTGCAAACGAGAAGAGCAAGTTGGCTGTTCAAAAACCTACACTAGTTGGTGCTGGATTAGATGTAATCCTGATGACAATAGTGACTGGTGTTGGACCAAAAGCTTAGGGCATAGCTGCTCATACACTTTGTGCAAAGATATCCAAGATAGCCTCAGTTGTGGAGAATATACATGCAGCTGATTGTGCTGTGTAGACATTGGAACAATTATCTCAGTGTATTTGCATTTTTTTGGTTATACTATTATTAGGCTATAGTAAACACTGTGTATTTGGGATTAAAATTTTTGCATTAGAAAGCGTCATTTACAGTACATATATGTACGGATTTACCATTAGTTCTACTAACTACTTACATAGTGTAAGGTCTGTTTATGAAGCAGTTTTCTGGCTAGTATTACAGAGACATAACTACAACAATGAACTCTGTACAGGCATATTGTTGTAGTGCAGCTCTACATAATTATGTTCTAATTCAAATATAATAATTAAATTAGTTTTAGTATTCACTGTTTAAAATGACTTAGTCAGTACTAGCTGTAGTACTCCACATTAGAAACAATACTAGTTTGTATTAGTTCAGTATCCAAGACTGATAAAAAAGCTATCAGCTATACTAGTGTTGAGAAAAATAATACTTCTCTTGACCTAACAGTTAAACTAGCTAATTATACAAAATCAATGAGTGACAAATATTTTAATTTACAACAGTTCCAGGTTCCAGGTATAGTTGATTTAATCCCACTATGTACTTGTATTTAGTTCTAGTATTGGTACCGACTAATATATCTGGTTCTAAAACTTAAAAACAATAAATATTTAACTATTCTATCTGTAATTCAAAGAACTAAAAAGGAAAGGCTGTACTAAAACTATATTACTGTTTTCTCTTATTTCTCTTGAGGTTTACTCAATTATTAAAGATCAAATATTACTATTGTAAAATATCCCTGTCCATGTATTTTAAGAATTGAGTTCTTATGTAGTAAAAGTAATTTCACTGCAACATGTGACTTGCAGGAGTGTACGGTGTGCGGTGTATGCATTCAGTTACTGTGTTGACATAATTCACAAGAAATAGATGAGTTGAATTTCTGATATTTGAGGTGATGTTTGAAAGAGTTAATTGTATTATTGAGTAATCAATCATCTGGTAATAATATTATTCTGAAGGAATGTGCAAATACAGGATTGACTTTGCTGTAGTAGTAAAGTGCCAATCAGTAGCTACACTCCACAAGGAATTCATAGCATGTACAGATGTTACAATATGTGCAGTAGACAGAACAATTTGATTAACTGGCTTCTGTTGGTGCTGCTAACAAAGAAGAAACAGCTGAACTACCAGACCTTGAATTTCTCATGCAGGAAATAGTTTATTGTGTATGCTATAATTATGTACGTAGTTTCAGTAGCACCTGTATACTTTAGTAAAGGACCCGGATGACATCTTTATGCATACAACCTTTTGATTGCAGCTAAAAAATATTCAGTCTGTTGCTCCTCAGCTAGTGGACAACATTAAACAGTGTAGTGGCATACAGATAGTTACATGGTAGATACTTTGCTATCATGTTATATTGTATTAATTTTCTCACGTACTTTAAAGTATGCATGCTCTATACATTTTGAAATATGAAAACATGCATGCATGCACACACGCACACACGCATGCACGCACGCACACACACGCACGCACACACACACACATACACTATGATGGTCACACACTGCATGCACACATAAAAAAACCAAGGCTGACAAAACCAGAGCCTTTGACTGACATATAAATGGTCATACCTACGCAGTTGACTAAGCATTCTGTGCACTGCTCAGGTGTAATGTTGGCAAAATTTCCTGGAGTAGAGACTAGCTATATAGTATTCCATGGGAGGCTGTGCTATAAATAGTACGTAGAGTGATTAATGCTTCTTACAGCTATCACCTGTTGTTAGCATACGTATATATATTATTATAGCCAATGGAATCTACAATATACGTAGTCTGCTGTAGCTATAAATATTTTTAGTATGTAAGGTAGTTCATAATTTGAGTCTACTGTACGTATCATATCTAATGTTAAATTTAAAAAAGTTTACTAACGTCAATTCAGATGAATTTTGTGCCAAAACAAAGCGGCACCAAATTCACCTGAATTGTTGTTATTAAAATTTTTATCATTAATCTATACCATCACAGCCATTTCTTGGCTGCCATCTTGGATTTCACATCTTTTTTCACCATAGCCATTTTGAGGGCCGCACTCTTTTAGGCTGTTTTGGATTAGATAATTTATAACTAGATAATATATGCAGTATATAGGTGCTAGTTAAGATGGTGACGGCAAGCCAAAGGATGGAGGGAGAACTTTAATTGTATTCACAGGTGTATAAGGGCTTGACCCCAGGAAAATTTTCACATTTTAGTAGCTCAAAGAGAGTATTTTGGACAGTATTGCAATCAACCAACTAGTAATAACTACTCATAGATACAGCTTTTAAGTAATTATAAAAGTGTCATATCTATTAGGTTGGTTGACTTTTCCATAAGAGTGTCTCCTTCAGATTCATTCTTTTCTTGTAAGCATTATCATGCAAACTAAGAGAACGCACTACACCTGTATCTGGTACACACCATCTGCATTGTAAGCACATGTACTTCATTGTAAATTGGAATATTTAATATGTATTCAAATGAGTGTCCAACTTACTGCGGCATAATTTATTTAGCCGGTTTCACCATCTCTGCACTAGCTACATTGAGCTATAGTTATTTAGCATGTACCCTTATCTCCTGCTCCACATCAGGACTTCACTAAAGGCTTGAAAGTGGAAACATGCTACTAGTAAAGAGAAAACTGCTCCTACAGCTGTAACTATTGTTATCTGTTAGGCTGAAATATATCCACTGCTTAGTCTTCACTTATATCATGTAGAACTCAGCATGTTTTTTACTGTGCAAGTAGGGTTCTTGCCAATTGTAAAAAGGTGGGACACTAAGCAAGCTTCAAATGTAGTTTTCCAAAATCATGCATGGTAACCCAACCAAACACAACTGTGTATGTAAAGGTATGTGTGGGGTTTGTTAGAGGGTCAACTACTTAAAGGTTGTGAACAGGAAACACAATTGGCTCCAAGTTCAGAAAAGCAGTGTACTAAATGATAATGTAATATGAATAGCTACTTTACAGATGAGGAAATGAGGAAATTAAGCAAGTTGTAATTGATTAGAAGTATCAATTATACTACATGTGTGTACAGGTATGTATATCATGTATATACTGATGTGCACACAAAATGTACATACAATAATTATTTTAACACATATGCAATACAGTTGATTGTATTGATCTACATAGCTATATCAGTGGCATATCTAGGAGTGGACCTAGGTGGGCCTGTGCACTATATACCAAAGAATTTTAGTATGTGAGATCAAAATACTCTAATAGAGTCCAATCAATCACTCTAATAAAGCAGTCACTCTATTCAGAGTTGCAGTGTAGTGAACGGTACAGCTATAAATAAGTACTTTATCAGTGATATAATAATTATACAGTTGGTAGAGCACTGCAATTGTGAACAGGCAGTTATTTTTTATTATGTTCTTGGCCCTACCAAACCTGAGAGTCTAGATATGCCACTGAGCTATATCCCAAGCATTATATTAGTTGTATGTTACTATCTAAAATGTATATTATCATTCATTCCATATACTTATTGTAGTTATGTATGCATAATATTAACTAGCACTAAATACAAGTCATGTGTATAAAGTTTTATTGGGAAATAAAACATGTTTAACAATTGATGACATAGTTATGAAGCTGAATGTTACATCTTTTGCTAATCTTTTACTTTACTTGATTATAGTCTTAATATAAAGTCAAATGTTACAGTTCTTTGGCTTTATTTTCATTTCCAGAAATGGTAGAGGATGAGGCTGTCCATTGAGGTATATTGTGTGCAGATTGTTGTATTCATTGTTGAGGTTAACTTCAAGTTATGCCACCAACCTCCACTCCCATAGTAAACAGCACAATCTACTGTACTGGACTGATCATTATCTTGATCTGTTGTTGTGAATTTCATAGCATTGCTGTGTGGAAACGGAGCAGTTGTAACTCCATCAATCCTGATATGGTTAATGAATATTGTTCAGTGGCTGGTCCTACTTTAAAGTTACTGTATGATAGATAACCTTTGGTTCCATTAGTAAATGTATAGTCAATACGTAGCTACCACTGTCCTTGATTGGTAAGGAAACAGATAGCACGTAGGCCATACCAGAATTCTCCAGTCAGGGTGCCAAATCCCTCTTCATAATCTATCCAGTCTCTGTTAAAGTCAACACTTCCATCTTGTCTCTTTTGTATAACTAACCAGCCTCCTCCAGCAGTGACAACATCGCAGTATCCTTCAGCTACCAGTTCACAGTCTCCACAGAAATTTGTAATACTGTAAATATGAGATTTGACCTTGTTAGAGAATCTAAATTCGTAACTTTGAATTTCACAACAACTTCCATTAAGAGATGCCACAATAGGACAACCATCAGCTGCTATCATCCCAAGGAATATAGCAATCACAATAATCATGTTGAAGGTTGACATGTGTAACACCAAACCTGTTCTAATAATTCTGAAGTGAGCTAACAAATCAAGTTGATATATACTCCTTTGAGCTATGCAATATGGTACGTAAGTGTAAGGCCTCATTAGCTTTAGTGGTTTCTACTGCAGTTTGAAAAGACCAAAATCCAAGCTAAATCCATACATATGTTATCTAGCTTTCTTGCATTTACGTAGCGAAGTAAAATTTATTGGGTAATGTAGTAAACCTGTTTACTGATGCAGTTGTGTATGAACTCCTGAACAAAGTGCTACATGCTATTATACATATAATGGCACATCTCTTTTGTTTAAATACCTATAATTGTTAGCACCACTTATATACTTGTTATAGGAATATAATAAATGATAATCCCATCACAAGTATACTATGAAAACTGCTATTAAAAATAATAATGCACACTGCAAGAACCCCTTATACCGTAACAGTAATCAGCTATTATGTGCTTGGAATTGAATAGAAAAGTGTTTCATTGCTTTGATACAGTATAATAGTTTAAACTAAAATACCACCCTGGTCACACCCTTTGCATTATATTCTTATTACAAGAATACACGTATGTACAAAGATTCAAATTCTCAGACCAATCAACTAGTCTAGAAGCCATTAATTAATGCTCATTAATGAGAGTATCAAACTTATTTTTATCATTTATGATGTTTTTATACCTCAGGATGTGTGCTATTTGCACAATTCAAATAAAAGTTTCATAAGAATGCAAGACTTTTGGAAACTCCTTTTAGAATTGCACTATTGTGTAAATTAATGAAGAGACTAGCAACTATAGTATTGAAACGGAGTTATTCATTTTGTTAATAAAAGACAGCTCCAGTGTGAATGAAAAGTGTCCACAGGACACCCAATATACGGACACCACTGGTGACCATATTGGGACATTTTGGTGTGCAGAGGACACTTCAGCTTTTTACAGTATTCACATCAGGGAATGTTGCTCAAAGCCAGTGAAGATTACAAAGAGATTACATTAGAATTATTTTTTTCTTTGTCATGTAGCCGGGACAGAAGCAGCACAACCATATGTACACCTGTAACCTAGTTTGCAGGCTTTTCACACACAGAAAATTCAATTGAACTTATAAAAACTTTGTAACATATAAATTTTATCATTACATATAACTATCTGAAATTTTCTATGATTGAAGCCAGAGTACAGTATCTGGTTATACAGGTATTTGATACAAAAACAGCTTTATCATGACCAGTGTAAGGAGTCAACTGTTAGTACATTATTAATTTTTTGCTTACTCACATGTAAAATGTGTGGAAAAAGATACCTTCTTGCAGATCCAGTCACTCATATAATGTGTATGTGCTTCAGTAGCTATATCTTATTAAACAGTGAACAACCTGCATGTGGTGCATGTTTAAAGAACATATGCATGGTAAATATTGTGTATGTGCCTTATCAAGTACATCTGGCTAGCTAGGGTCATGCATGTAGAATAAGCACCAGTCTAATTGCACTTTAATTCTTCAGTTGTCATACTATGCTGTACTGCTGCAGTGTATTATGCTATGTACCAATCTCATGATATGTACTTATAGTTTTTATTATTTCCTCCCCTAGTCTCTTCACCCAGATTTTATATGTATTCTTTCCGATGCTGCTTGGCTTCCTGTGTGAGTGATATAAAGACCAGCTATATACCCTCCCCCTAGTGTGTTGACCTCGCGGTTGACTTCGGCTTGTTTTCACTGTAAAAATAAGTGATGAATGCTGTGGGAACGTCACCAGAATTTCTTAAAGACAGTCACTAAAATATATACAGTGACGTTTACAATTTTTTTATTACTTGAACAAAACTATAAGGTGTTAATGACAATAACCGGCAATTACCTAAATACAAGCTTTTGTGACTATTTGCCAAAATATAGTCTGCTTATTTTTTTACAGTGGCTTTACTAATTCAGGCAACGCAAAGCTATGTATCTACCCTGCTGTCTACATTTCCTCTATCAATGATGTGTGTACTTGGAGACACTGGATCACGTGACCACCACAACTCGTGCGTGGGGGGTTTGGTGATCGTTTAATAGAAGTGCTTATCGGTTTGGTACGGAGCCAAGTCTAGTGCAGTCGCCTTGGACATCACTGATTCATCAGAATACAGTAGAAAGTATTAGTAGCCACACGAAGTTGATTAACTTTGCGATAACAGGTATGGATTGTAGCTACTGTAGATACAGATACATAACCTCGTACTGACATAACTTAAAAGGTGCTGAGCCCTAGTCTTGTGCCCAGACCTCTATTTTCCCTTTTGTATTTAAGCGCAAACAAGATGTTTTCTTGTTCCTTGCACCTGCTGCAGCTACTGAGCGATTATGCACCTATCAATGGGGAAAGGTCGGGGATGGTGGGGGGATTGATCGCTAAAATTCCCCGACGTAGTGGGGATTTGTCTTCACTAAAGAAATTCACTCAGACAGCAAAGGTGTGTGCTTTCAGCTTAGGAAGGAGTGTCTCAGGTGCTAGCTATTACGTTCATACTAAATGATTTCAATCAATTCAGCTCAGTCACAGCTATGTTACAGCATCTTTCTTGGCCAAGCCTTCACCTGAGATGTAAAATATCCAGACTACAAACACTTTTTCAAAATTATACATCAAGATTATTCACTGTCAATTCCTCCTCATTTTATTTCAATGACAAGATCCACCAGACTATATCACCCACATCGTTTTATTATTCTACCAAACCCATCCACCTATTCACACCAACAGAGATTTTTCTCCAGATCAATTAAGGATTGGAACAACTTACCATCTTCTATCATTGAGAGCAACAATATTGACTCTTGGCAGAACTGCAAACATTGTATGGAACTCAATAACTGTAATCTTTGTAACTACGTAGCTAAATTCATTTTGTGATTGCTTTTTCCTGAGCATATATCAGCTGTGCTGTCTGCTCAGTAACACTAATAATAATAATAATAATAGATTCCACTCGATCTAACTCATCACTAGACCAGCACCACACGACCGTACAAATCCCATCCTAGCCCCAGTATTCCCGTGGTTTGCAGGTCGAGACTTGGTCGGGGTTTGCATTGCTAGTATTTCCCCAGTAGGTGGGGAATTGTAATTTTCAGTTTTGCAAATCCCCACCTCAGCCCGTATTAGTGGTAGTCGGGGATTACTTTGATACGTGCATTACTGTGAAAGTTGCATGAAACACGAAAACATAGGTTTTTCGTTGTACGCGGCTTGTTTGCAACCCTTCAAACTAGTGTTGCACTGATAAGAGGTTTAGCCGATTATCCGATTAGCCGATACTTCAATTTTGATTATAGCCGATTCCGATAACCGATCCGATTATTGAGAGAACTCTAATAAATGACTTTTCTGTTACATAGATGTGAATACATGTTACATGATTTATCAGTTATAAAGAGGTAGTTGAGAATGAAAACAATATAAACTAATGTTAGGTAATCATACACTTACATTAGACAATAAACAAGTTAGATGATTCACAACACAAGCCATCAATACTGACCACTAGTCATCACCATAGTTGTACTGGCCTTTTTCCAACTGAAAGTTTTTGTTTATAAATAGTAATATCTCTGCTCTCTCTGGTGCCAGCCGGTTACGCTTTTCATCATAAATGTCTCCTGCAACTGAAAATAGTCTCTCAGATGTAACTGATGTTGGTGGAGCTGAGAGATAACGTCTTGCTAACTGAGATAACTGCACAAATTGATGCTTATTTTCCTTCCACCAGATGAATGTGTTGGATCGATGAAAATCAATCAGAGGTTCTCTGAGGTATCGTTCCATTTCTGTCACGGAAGAGCTGCCTGTCACCGTAACTCCTGATTGTTCAAGAATTTCTGTAAAGCACTTCAAAATAGCTGGCCTTGGGCGCTTTGGCAAAGGTTCTTGGCTTTGTGTTACCTCTTCTAAATCATCAGAAGTCTCAGCAATACACTCATCAAGCATCTTGCAAGCCTTGCTCCTTGCCTCATTATCAGTAAAAAAACTTGTCCTTAAATTGGGGATCTAGTAAAGTAGCAATAGCCAATTCCTTGTGTGATTCAACATCTTTGTAGCGTCTGTTTAATGAGGCAAGCATGTCCTTTTTCATTGTCTTCACACCCCTATCATCATCATCAGCCTGTTCAAGTGACAATTGGAAAGCTCTAATGAATGGAATGATTAAGGATACAGATGCTGCATCAGTACAGAAAGATCTGGCAACCATGCCCAACACTTTGACTACCTTTGTAGCTATATCCAACTGAACTGAGGTAAGTGGCACAATATCACAATATTCACTAGCATAGGCAGCCAATGCCATCTTCTGTTCAATAAGCACCTGTAACATGTAAAGGGTGCTATTCCAACGAGTAGGCTCGTCACGCTTTAGACAATGTACAGGCAGCTGTAAATTTTGCTGTATTTCTTTTAGCTGACCATATGCTAATGGTGAACGTTTGAAATGGCTAACAATACAGCGAGCACTAGCAACAGTATCTATTACAATCTTTTGTGAAAGCACTCCATCATGCACAATTAGCTGCAGCGTGTGCGCAAAACAGCCGAGGTCTGGAAATGATCCATCCTTCATAGCCTTAATCATGTTTGCAGCATTATCCCTTACCATCAAATGCACTTGACTCTCTTTGATTTTCCATTTAGCTAACATTCTCTTGTAATGCTCACACAGTACCTCACCTGTGTGTGATCCTAGAATTGGTTCTGCATGAAGTATAGCCGATCTTCTTTCAAACAAATCAGAAAACCAGTGTGCTGTAAGGCTTAAAAGGCTGTCACTACTAACATCAGTAGACCAAATATCAGTGGTAAAACTAAACCATACTACTTTTTTCAATAACTTTTGTACCTCATTCGTAAGTCCAACTGCAATTCTGGGGATGACAACTTCTGTAACATACTTCCTGCTTGGCACTGAATAACGAGGCTCTAATTGTTGCATAAGATGAAGAAATCCAACATCCTCCACTAAAGAAAACAGATGATTGTCTAATGCAATCATTTCGCCGATTTTCTTTGTTACTTTCTGTGCACATGGACTGTTTATACCCCATTTCTTTAAACTAGTATTGCCGCGGCAATCCTCCAGCAACTGTTGCTTCCTGCTTGGCTCCTGTGATTCGGAAGTCTCTACTTCGGCAGCCTTTTCTGCTTCGTACTTTTTGTATTCGTTGACATGTTTCGCTTTGAGATGATTTACAATATTTGTAGTGTTAAAAGTCTTACTATTCTTTCCTCATCATGAAACTTCAGCTTTACAAGTGTTACACTACGCAAAGTGAGCATCTTGTTTTATTGTAAAATAAGACCATATTGCTGATTTCGTCTTGGATGCTGCCATTTCCAATAATCATATTCGACATACAGAAATCATATGCAGAAACAACACACAAACCTAAACTCCAATGCGCGATAAATGGCATAAGAAAGTTCTTGAACATGCATGTGTGTTTACGCATGCGCAGAGTAAACATCAGCATAATCACTTGACCGATTCCGATAATTGGCAAAACCCTATTATCGGCCCGATTCCGATTAGTTGGCCGATGATCAGTGCAACACTACTTCAAACGATCCCCAGTATCTGGGGAAACAGAGCCAAACAGCTATTGGAGTTACACTAGACCCTATTTCTCCCAACCAAATACAAAAGGGAAATAGCAGTTGGGCACGAGACTGACTGAGGCTTGAGCTCGCTGAGGGCGAGACTGATACACACGCTCATGTCATATCAAAACATTTGTCAACTTTTACCGTGTATTATAAAAATCCATAACGTAAAATATATGCAAAAATGACACCGTTTATTAAACGCGGCATCATAACTTCCGCATACTTCAATTTACGGAGATCTGGTATGGTTCATCAGAACCCTTGATCAATGGCAAATTGAGTGATATATAGGAGTTTGTGAAGTGACCAAGAGAAAAGCCATGATAGAACCTTGTATCGCCAAATTACGTATTCAGATACGTAATAAAACAGCAGGAAAACCCTGTTTTTCGTATGTTTCATAATGTAACTCGATATAATAATTGGTTAGGCACGTACTTCGGGTAGATTCTTAATCAGCAAGTGTTGACACGTAGTATGATACCAAGTTTAGCAAATTTGGTTGAGGGTAACAGGTTGCTTTTTGGGGGTTTTCCCACCCGAGTAATTAAATTCTCCAATATAAATTGCATGGGGGTGCATATTATGTTGTAATCTATAGTAAATAAATGTTACTATGGTACTGCTAGATAGGGCTGAAACAGATATCCGTATTATCCGGATATCCGGATAATAATTTACTATCCGATAGTACTTTGAAGCCAAGCGGATAGTAATAACTTAAAGCCATTTATCTGTCCAACTTTCCTCATCACTAGATGAATCAATTTTCATCATGGAGAGTTAGCTAAGCTAGATTATGTGAAGTTAACAGCAGCCTGGTAAGTTAATCAGTTTGCTCGCGACCACGCCCATCGCTAAATTACGAAGCGAGGCTGTGAATGTTGCTGAAGAAGTTGTAACAGAATAGTTATTGCCTTATAAAGAGTTCTTTACGACTAGTTGTACCTGGAAAGGTCTTGTAGCAACTGCTACATCTTGTATTCATGTTTTCTCCAGCTGCCAATCTTGTTACAGACGGTGCAAAGTAACACTAACATTACCACAAACCTTTTGCTATCATGTTAATGTTTGTTTGCTTCTAGTACTAGTAAAACAAGGATGTTTGCAATAAACTATAAGTGATGATGTCACTATCCGTAGGATATCCGGATAGGTTTTGTTCAGGATATCCGGATAGTAAAAGTTGCTATCCGTTTCAGCCCTACTGCTAGAGCATTACTTCAGGTGGAATCGTGTAGAGCAATTTAAGGGCTTTAATAATGTCCTGTAGAGATTATTGGTGCTAATGGTTGCTTTTTTGCATTTTCTGTATTTAGTATAAAATGCATGTATTTTACATAGGGCAAGAAATGATGACTGTCAACAAGGTTTTTCAACCAACTGGTTTGACTAAGCTAAGACTACCAAAATGACGTGGAGTTGTTATAATACATAATTCATAAGAAGTTATAGTAAAACTGGATGTTATGTAAAATTTTATTTTGACCACTTCGGTTTACAATTCCCAATCGCAAGTTTTGATATGGTACCAATATATTATATATATTAATACATCAATACCGTGTCCTACAGCAAACTAGCCAATAGAATTAGTATATCACTTGTACATTTGATATACGCATCTGATTGGCTAAAAAAATTTGATAGTGTTTAGTTGTCTTACCAGTTAGGCATGTCCGACTTGGCAACTACAGCTACCATAGTAATTAATACTTGTTGCCTAGCAACCGTTGCTAGGCAACCACTATTAATTCTAAAATGATTTGACACCATAACAACAGTTGCTAAGCAACCATCAAAAAGCATGTAGCTAGGTCAGGTTTAAATTTTGTTGCCTAGCAAAAGTTGCTATGGATTGTTATACCATGATATTTATAGTATAACATATACATATATTCCATATATATGCTAACGATTATTCTGACTGCCTACCTCTTAAAGAGACACCTCGTTATGGTGGCTGCCTTTATTGTCCCAAACATGCCATGATCCCCCTAATTATAATTTCAAGACACACAATGGTGTGTCCTGTGGCCATGGAGTATGAGTTGCACGACATGCATGTGTGTATTTTGCAGAAACCAAGAAAATACTGTTTCATGCATATGTATATAGCTTTGAATAGAAATTGTAGAATTTTGTCGATCCCTCAGCATCGGGCATCTATAAAATTATGCAGTTATAATATTACAAATTTAAGCTCAGCCATTACTGAGATAATATGTATGCGTCTTCAAAAATCATCTTATTTTCTTTGTATATTTCGTTTTCTTCTTTTTGTGCCAATTACAAAAATAGCTATAACTCGTGTATGCTTTATTTTGGAGGACTGTAGAAGTATCTTATAGCACATTTACAGTTCAAATTTCATACAGATTATATAAAACACAAGGGAGTTGTGTTATAAAAGTGATTTTTTACCATAACTATTGGGTGAATTACTTCAAGGGACAGATTGAAAATTGGGTTGTAGATAGATTTACCATCATAGGAGTGCCTTTTGGTGGTGTGAAAAAGAATCGAGAAAAAGACCATTAAGTTATAATAAAAATTTCAACCATGCGTATCAAGCTTACAATGTAGTTTTGTAAATAATAAAAGCAATTCTAATTAAGTCGTGGCTATAGACTGACAGAAGTAGGAATTAAAATGTCAACAAATTGTATATCTGCTGGTATAGCCGACCTACCTAGTTTCACTACTTTTTATTTCAATGATTGTTGATTGACTTGAAATTCCTAATATTACCAGGTCTGCACCCACAGTTGGCTGCAAGTTGGATGTGGACGCGTACCTTGTTTCTTTCCGAAAAAACATGTGTGCATGTATGTACAGTATGTTTCTTTGTACATGCCCTCACATGTGTGACAAACAAGCTTTCTGCAAAGAACAGCCAGTGTGAGTGCTCTGTAGACTCTGTATTAAACTTACAGGTAGGTAAGCTTTGCTCTGAGGTATATACTTTGTGCCAGTTTAAAATATGGGTGAAACTGTCTTCTAATATAGTACAAACGTCTTTCTACTGGGCTGTACGGGTAGGAACAAGCAGGAACTCTTTTGGATGCGTGCAGTATGAGTTCCAAGTGAGTGAATGCTTCTTTCTCCCTTGGTGCAATGGCACTGGATTATCTGTAGCTACTTTTCATATCAGGTCTTTACTTCACATGTTAATTGTACCCATGTCACACAAACATCTTAAGTGACTTTTTAAAATTTCGCCACTATTGGACGGAGGCAAATATTCGCACAATTTTCAGATAATTTAATTCTGCTTGCCCATCTCAAACTTCAATAGTCATTATGCTTCTTAGAGAAAAAAAAAAACTACAACTGGTGACTACCATATTTGACCAGTTAATAGACGTGGCTCATATAATAGCTTCCCCCAGATAGTAGCTGCTCCATAGCCTAGGATCATTGTCATAAGAAATAAGAGCTGCGGCTTATATCTGAATAGACTGATGCTAGTTTTGATAAGATACGTTTGAAAAGCCAAGGAGTTGTTTTAAGCCAGGAAATATTGATTGAGAGTGATAGTATGGAAGGATGACTCAACAAAATCACCAAACTGCTTTGTTTAGCAACACAAAGAGTTATTAAGCTATAAAAATTCTACTGTACATTGGCTCATTCTACTGTAATTTGTACTGGACATCCTGATGTGTGCATAATTATATTCATTTGAAATAGTGGTAACCCACAGTAATGATTATAGTTAAAGCTTTGCCACATTACTAATGTGACAGCTGTTGAAGCCTTATGAAAGCTGTACCAAGCCACCTTCAGTTATTTATTACATTTCTAAGTGTTGCTTGTGGTTTAAAATAATTGATGACATTGGATTACAATAATAGGCTTTTAAATCAAAAGAAAAGGAATAATTGTAATTGTGACCGTCTCAGTGACTTGTTTACGCAAGCATACGTATTGAGAAAACCAAATTTAAAAGTAATTCATAAAATTATGCATGCTACAAAAAAAACACAAGTTTTTATCAGGCCAGTACTCAAAGAAGAAAGACTCAAACTATATGCCATCTTATTCACCTGCTCATGAAGAGTTCAAAATCTTTGTTTCATTTCTGTGGCTCCAACAGTATACGTGTCATGTGTGTTTGTTTACGATGCGGTACATGTAAATGTAAACAAGATTGTCATCATTTCTTCTACTAAACTGCCTTCGTATCATATGTACAAGTGACTACAGGCCTAACACTATACCTTGGCTGATGTGCTAATCCATGGTAAACTTTTTAAGCTAAGTTGTTGACTAATCTGAACGGAAGTTATGGCTGCTTATGTAAGTTCCTGTAGTTTATTTTCCGTATAGTTGTTGTATAAATCGATTATCTTGCTCTTCCTACTGTCTAGGGCTACAATTCCAAAACTACTCACCACAAACAGCTGAAACTTTGGTGATCCATTCCTTGGACACTGCAGATAATGTTAAGAAAAATTCAATTGTGCAAACGTTGCATTTGTGCTGAGATGGTCACCATTATTGAATCTTTATTTAATACTTATAGCAGGGGATAGTATTTACTGCATGGGCACCTGGTTATTAGAAGTATAGTAGTAGAAGTTTTTCCTTGTACTATATAGTATGCTTAAAGATCATATAAAACAGTGATATGTGAATGTAGTGTTAGATATGTTCTTTTTTTATTGTAGATATGATGGATGTTTCACAGTCCAAGGAAAAAGAAGTATTCACAGCCAACTATGCTAAGTTCTGTAGTACTCTGACTGACATTGAAAATCTGCTGAAGTACTTTGTAGAAGAAAAGGTCATCAATGTTGAAGACCAAAGTGAAATAAACTCCAAAGTTAAGAAGTCAGAGAAGGTCACCAAGTTACTCCAGCATATTTCTGGTCCATTAGAGAGTGGTGACAGTAAAGGATTATATACCTTGCTAACTATAATGGAGAAACATGGCACTCAAGCTACAAAAGATTTAGCTAACAAACTATGGGGCTCCTTAAAGGAATGTTCTGCAGGTGAGATATAAAGGTGGTGACACCACGTGTGGCATTAGGCATTTACATTTTATATCCATTTAAAAAATTATGTGCCTGACATAGTTACTGATGTACCGGATGCTGTTTTTGTCTGTTTACATATGTGAGGATTTCTGGCCACAACTATCTTAATCATGTTTCCGACTATATAATTTTATAAGCCTCATTGTCAAGTAATGTCATGACATACAACAAAAGTGCCTTTAACACTTGTAAATTCAAAGTTGTGACATTCCTATTCCAATAATTTATGTTTCAAAATAAAGGATCATGTTTTCAGAATTTGTAATAGCTAAATAATATCAATAACTATAATACCATCAATACCCCCAATACCATAATAGGGATTCAATACCATCATGCATATACCTAATTTCACTCTACCTTGATTTTTTAGTTAATAACTTTTAAAATGCAAAAGTAATATACATCTGTGCAGTTTATGCAAATACAGTGTAAATTTTTGTTTGTAAAGTATGTTAAATGATTGTCTACAGATTCTCATCCTGCCATTGCCAAAGCACAAGGTACACCTGTTGTGACAAAGCCACATGTGAACAAAGCCAGTGCTCAGTTTAGTAGTCTAGTAAGGACAGTAGAAGCAGTTCTTGACAAGAGCTCTGATAATCTTGAATTGTGCAAACGATTTTGCCTAGATTTAACCATCAGCGATAATTCTGATACCTTGCTGTTCAATGATGAGCAGTTACTGAAAATTGAACAATGTAAAACATTTCGGGAATTGTTTAAGTTGCTACGCCAATACTGGAGCTGGAGAGAATATTGTATTTTAAAACACATCATCAGTGAATCTAATTCTAAAGAGGCTAGAGATGAACTGAAAAAGTATGAAAAAGTAATGAGCTCTTATGCCGGCCTTCAGTTAATTTCAGATAATTTTTTACCAGAAGAATTGCCACATGAGTATGTAAAAATGATCGTCGTAATAGAAAAACCATATAAGGAGCTTACTAGGGAGGAATATGATGAGATACGAGATTTCATCTTCAAACACATGGATGTCAAACCTTACATAGCTCATCCCTTTATTAAGTTTCTCTTTAGCTCCTTGCACCTTGAGTGGTTTGTTCTTCATCATGCAATTCCTCACATGACCAAGATGGCTCATAAAAATATAAGTGTGTTTGCAGAAAAGTCTGTGACTTACATCCAAATTGGACAAGAAGTGATTTTAGATGCTCATAAAGTATGTGTAATTTCTATGATATTATATAATTAATATTTGTATGTATGTACGTATGTACGTGCAGTATATCCTCCATGAAATAGCAGCTTGGCTATATAATAGGCACATCCATGAAGTAAAATAAATAAACTGGCAACTGAAAGAGCTAATATCTGGAGCGACCAAGAATGAATGTTAGTTACATTCAACTAAGTACAGGACTGCGTGCCTGCCATCTGTGCCTTGTTTTTTGCTTTCATCTTCAATCAGTCTGGTCATTGTGTTCTTCATGCAACAAAGCCATATCTAGGCATTAATATTCCGTAGCAAAACTTTCCTTGAGCAGCATATTTAGATGCTACAAAATTATTTAAAGCTCTTACTAGTGTTGCACCGATAATTGGTTCAATAATCAGTATCGGGCCAATATTGGCTACTAGCCGATTAATCGGTTATGATGAAATCAAAGTCAATATTAACCTCCACTATGCTGTGTAGTATAATGATGTGGGGGAAGCAAGACATAAGTTATTTGGCATTTTAATTAAGTTATGTGTTGGTGGTTTAGCAGTGACTACAAGCCGTGCCCAATATAAACTGTCAGGTTCCAACAGTAAACTGAGGTTTTTGGTTTCTGTGTAGTACCAGCCACTTGTCTCAACTGTATAGCAGTAGTAAAATGTACTTAAAACCTGTTAACCATGTGTAACTTTTACTCGTGGTATACATCTAACTTTACATTTTAGCCCAGAATGAGCTGTATATCAATGGTTATGTCACTAATATGAGTCATTTAATAATGATGAGGATGAGGATGAGTGTTAGTGTTATTAGTGTATATTGAATCGGTTATCGGTATCGGCTAATTCTGTTACTTAATATTGGTTATCGGAATAATCAGCTAATTTGGATATCGGTGCAACACTAGCTCTTACGCTACTGTAAAGGGCACTGGACACCCGTTAGATACCGGTAACTTTCTAAACCGTGCCCATTAACAATCTACGTTGATCGAGTGTGGAGACCACACCTCTACTTACTCTAACATGATGATCACACTTCCTTATTGTTTTAGCTGTATTATAATGATAACATGACAAAAATAAGTTATAGTAACCACACCCCTTGGTAGGTGGGACGCTGGCTTGAGATTCTAATAGAACAGTTGCATGTGTAAACTATAATTATTACTAATAACTGCTGTACTTGATACAATGTGTTGTGTTGTATAGTATAAATCAATTTCATTATCTATCAAGTGCTGTGTGGCCCTCGGGCTTGGGTATATCAGGCAAATCCCCATGGCCATGGTATATCTTTTAAATAGTAGCTAAACTCACTGTAAGAAAGCGTATTATTTTTGTTCCTGTATTATGCATTCTCAATTTGTTATATATTACAGGTCAAATATGCAGCTTGTGGCTACAATTGCACATTTGCACATCCACCTCCCTGTGAAGTTACCTGCAAGATTTGCCAACTTCCTTGCAGAGAATCTCAGATCAGTCTATGTTGCAAGAACAATTTCTGTGCAGGTCATGTCACAACCGCAAAAGATGGCGACTCTTATCCACTTCAGAAAGAGTGTCCCATTTGTCATAGCGATAAGTTTGAGCACTTTCCTGACAATCAAGCTGATCAAAAAATTCAATCACTTCTTGTCTACTGCCCTAATAAAGATGTAGGGTGTAATTGGATAGGACAATTAAACCAAGTGGACATGCATTGTAATGATGACAATTCAGGGTGTCTACTTCAAGAGTTACGATGCACAAGCAATTGTGGTAAAGTCCTTCAACGCCAACATTTAAATAATCACTTGTTGCATGATTGCTCATGTTACTGTTCATACTGCAAAACATCAGCTGGTCAACAAGAAATTGTAAAATTCCACAAAGAAAATTGTCAAAAATATCCGATAGTTTGTCCAAATAATTGTGGGGTAACTATCTCTCGTAATAAGGTCGATGAACACAAAAATATCTGTCCTCTTCAAGAAATTGATTGCGAATATTACAAAGTGGGATGTAGAGACAAAATTCTTCGTAAAGATAAGGAACGTCATCATAAAAACAAAATAAGCAAACACCTTGATTTAATAAAAGAACATATTTCAGATGAAACAGCAACCCAAAAATGTTGCATTCATTTGGCATATACATTCTGCTTTGGATTGCTTTTGCTTGCTATAATTTGTCAATACATTTATATAAATTATAAATACAATGAAATAGAAAATGATAGGTATATTTATAATGAGGTCCTTGGAAATTTGGAAATAGAAAATGACGATTTGAAGTATAAAATCCAACTTTTAAATTCTAGCATCTTCCACCTGAAAATGACTCTTCATCAATATGTACCCACAGAAGATCAGTTAAAATACTTTGATGAAAAAGCGGAACAAGTATATAATGCCTGCATAGAAGCTGCTGATAACTTGACAATGTCAGTTAGAAATATGAGGGAATCATATGCTTCTCTAGAAGAGTCTATCAGGGAAAAAAATATGTACATGCATTCTTTTACTTGGAAACTGCATCTAAATGTCTTAAATCTCCTATCTCTACATGGTGACAAAGTCACTCCAGTTGTGATAGCCTTGCTAAATTATAGTAAATGGAGTAAGGAAGACAAGCCATGGTTCAGTACTGTTTTCTTTGATGTTAAAGGTGGAAATCAGCTATGCTTATCAGTTACACCAGCCAATGTTACAGTGTCAGTCTCTCTGATACTGTTAACACCGGCACCAAACACAAGCTTACATCATGATGGAGTGTTTGCCATTGAACTGTTAAACCAAATTAATGATACCAATCACTCGATTAATGACATAAGTTTTAATGAAGTAGCAAAATCAAAGCAAAGCAATGAAGCAACCTTTGGGGATCTTAAATACTTGTTATCTTCTTATCAAGATGATGTTGCATTCCTTAGAGAAGACTCTTTGTACTTTAGAGTTACATTTTACAAATAGCTATTAGTACACAGTATGATTGTTGTAACTTTTAGGGCAAAGCTAAGTAATGCGATGCTTCAGTGTTGTAAGATATTAAGTGTTTGGCTTACTTTTTAATTAATTGAAATATGTATTATTAAATGAAAATAAAACTGGAAAAGAAAATCTATTTGGTATAGTCATTTAAAGCCAAAAGGAAAGCAGACTGTGGTGTTAGTAATTCCTTTATTATACACTATTACGTAGGAACTCAATGCAACGCAACATGACATAATGTTGCTGGTGAAGACCTATTTTTGTAAGCTCTTTCGTGCTAGAGTATTTCAGACTTCCATGACTGCAGCTATAGCAGCTAATGAGAGCAGTTAAATGTTTTCCTTCACCTTTAGATAGAACTGAGGATTTGTAATGAATCGATTGATTATATAAAACACATACATTTATATGTATCACTAGGATTAATTAAAAATATATGATTCTAAAATAATCTATTTACATGGTGCACGCTGTATTATGTGTATGTATACTGTATAGTATATCTCAATGGAGCCATACTTTAAAAGAATTTACAAAGTATAATTTGTTATACAAATACTGCCTATATATTTATGTTTGTGTTGAAACCAGCTACTAAGTCCAAAAATTTTTCTTAAGCTCAAACAAAAGCAGATACCAGGTCCCAATGTATATGAAGTCATCTATAGATTTGTGGTCCATTTTTCCTCAGTATAGTGTAGAGTGTTTTTTCAACTAGGTGTGGTACTTAGAACTAAATGGATGGATGGAATGATGGGCGCACAAGGCCAGGGCTGTTGTATTTCTGTTTGTTGCAGCCAAATCAGGATGACTACTTTGTACTAAATTCTCAATCCGTACAACACCGGCTTCTAGAATTAAGAGTCACATAATCCCATCTGATTTGGCTGCCTGCCCAATGCCCATGGAGCTAGAATTCAAACGGAGAATGATCCCGTTGCATGAGACAGAAGAAACAAACTGTAATGATGTGCCATGTATATAAACAGTGAATCGATTGACAAATGCAACCTCCACTATAATGTGGTACATATGCCTAGTATATGCATGCTGAAATTGGTGAATTTAGCACATAATTCGATACTGTGTGGTGCATATTGTTATACACAATGCCAGTGCATGAAGTATATATGTGACCGGATCTGCAAATAAGCTATTAAGGGTCTTATGATGGCCTTTTCAAATTTCCAAGTTGACGTGTCATAACTCATCATGTGTTTAAACCCATTGTCTTAATATTGCATCCAAGAATAATGCTATAATAGTCTAGGGTAATTAAGGTGACCAAATTTCAAGCTGGTACCATACACACAAGTCAAGTTATGGATTGCCAAGTACATGCAATTGGAAAGGCTATACAGTGGCGGATCTAGAAATTTTCAGAGGGGATTTCAGGTTCCACTCAACTTTAGCCTAGCTGTATAAAGTCGAAGACCAAAAAATAATAAATAAATTAAAAAAAGGTCACTGCTTGCTGTTGAACGCCTTCAAAGGCAAAAGTATGAAGTTTCGCCAGTAGAAATAGTCCTAATATAATACACTATGTATAACTCGTGGTGATTTTATCACCCACACGACGAGTCGTAAATAAATTTAGGGGCACGCGCTATGATTCAGCTGAAATCATTGCAACTCTCCTGTATCCGCCACTGCTATAAGACCCCTTTTCGCAGATTATTATTATGATTAAATACAGGTAAAGGCACAGCCTGTATACCCGATCAATGCAATGTCTTACACAAAAACATGTCTTGAATCTAGTAGCTAAATAACTGTCTAACAACGATTTAAAAGTATTAATAGAGCTATTCCAATCATTGGCGATCCTATTAATAAAGTAATTTGATCTACACAATAATCGTGACCGTTCCTTAAACAACTGGTTGAACTGATGCCCCCTGGTGGTAACTAGTGGCTAGTTGAGAAAGTATATAAATCAGTGAAAATCTGTGTTACGGATCCGGGCGAATTTTTTTTTTGGGCACACTTTGGATTTAGAAATTTTTCACGAAATATTTTTTCCGGATAATGCTGTGTACGTATCCCGGATACTGACATGTTAAAGACTAGTTAACAGGGCCAACAACGTCGTGTTCTCCGCCAGGCTGGCAGCCACTAGAAAAGAAGGGCGAAAAAATTGAGCCAGCTTAGAACTCTTTTCTCCTGCCTTTTTTTCAGAAGGACTGTTCTTACCTTGTTTCTCTCACTGGCTGCCTCATCACTATGAACTGATTTTTCAGTGGCGTCTCACATTACCTGGCAGCACAGAGCTATTCACAGGTATTGGTGAAACTGATTATGTGAGTGTGAAGCAGCTTGTGTTTTATTCTTGTGACACCACTGTGTGTGTGTGTGTGTGTGTGTGTGTGTGTGTGTGTGTGTGTGTGTGTGTGTGTGTGTGTGTGTGTGTGTGTGTGTGTGTGTGTGTGTGTGTGTGTGTGTGTGTGTGTGTGTGTGTCGTTTTTGTGCTATATAATTGTTTGTACCTCCTGCAAGAAAGAACAACTTAAGCATATATCACCACTCTTGAGATGAGATGAGCACTTACTCAGTCATGCCCTTGAACATATATGTGACCGAATTTTGAAAAATCACCCATATGGGTGCATTTGACACCTAAAATAATTAATAATCAAATCACAAACTTTACAAGGCAAATGTATTTGTTTATGGTTTTAAGCCATTCTCAATACTTTTAATTACAAGAAAATTCTTGAAATAGTTTTAAAACTGTGCCCTGCTCTTATTAACAACCCACTAAAGATGGAAATTCTAATTATTTCATGCACGCCTATATGGGTGATTTTCCAAAATTTGGTCACATATGGGGATTTCAAACAGCTGAATGTCAAATGACCCATACATAGAAGGGCAAACCTATTGTGTCAAATCCTTACTTATCCACACAGGGATATGACAAGTTACAAGAAAAAGTACTTGTGTGCTTAATGAATGATTATCAAAATTAATTCCCTATAGTGTGGCAACAGTTTTGTGTCAATTCTCCCTGTAAATACATTGATAGGTGCATTATAGATATTATAATTTTCATCACCATTTTATTATGTGGTAACGTGGTCATGAATTTGTGTGATGTTGTGTGATGTTGTGTGTATTGGGTATGATGTTCTTATTTGTAGGTGGAAACTCAGATATTGCAAGTAACTGGCTAGGGAATTTAACATCTAATGAGGTAACCTAACACACTACAGAATGCCAAGAAATGCTTATTGGATTGAAGTCATCTCATCTTTATGCAATCACTGTGAGAATAAGAACTCATTGTTCCAACTAGTCTCCATGCCAGACGGTTTGTGTGGGGGTGGCAAATAAGCCTTCTAGTCACTGTTGCACACATTCTGTGTAGGCACCGGCCGATTATGCCGGCACAATTTAAAGCATAATAGGTGGCCAAAAGCATCAAGCATAATGCCAGCATAATAGGGACGATGTTTGAAAAATTAATTAAATGCGCAATATGCGCACCTGAAAGAAAGCAAATATTCACTGCCAATAGTATTATTAGTGCATTTTATAATCAAAAACACGTAATACAACTTATTAAACCGTTTCTTTGTTGGTTATTCACACTTTGCAGAAATAAGATCGAGATACTCTAATAGAACAGTCACTTACTCTAATAGAGCAGTCAGGAAAGGCTGATATACTCTAATAAAACAGTCACTTCTAGAGCATAATTTTGATTTTGAAAGCATAATTTTGAGCATAATAGGCTTAATTTTTGAGCAATGCTCAAAAGCATAATAGGTAAAATTTCGGGCATAATAGGCCGGTGCCTAATTCTGTGACCACTGTGGAATGTTGGCAGAGCCAATCAGATTGCCTTGCGGGCTCTATGATAAAATAAACACCAATTATTCAAATTCTTACTGTAATAAAGGACTGCATGAAGTTTAACAATGCCATAGGCTTAGGATATTTGTTCCCCTTGTACAGAGCTCTTATAATCATTGGTTCGCTATGGATTTGTGAAGTAGTGGAATTGTCGAGGAAGACCTTCAGCAATGTTTCAAATACATCATGACATTACCAGTACAATTTTCGCTTCAGCTTGCTCAGACGTGACTGGTACAATTCATCCTTGCCATGCGTGATGTAATCTAATTGCATGTCAGTTTATTCATGGAAAGTGTATAACAGTGACCAGACTGTTTAGTTCCCGCCCCCACACAAACTGTCTGGCACGTGAGACTAGTTAGGTACCTATATACAAATGTTGCAATTTAAAAAAAAAAATGGCTGCATATTCAAGTTTTTTTGTTATTCAGACAAAATAATTGTTAAATCTGCAATAATGGGTAAATTTGTGGGAGCTGATGAAAACAGAAAAGAAACTCACTGTAGTTTCTAATAACTATGTTACATACTGTGCAAGAATTGTGATCCATAGATGTGATTACTGTTAACCATTTAATTGAGTGACTGACAGTCTACTTGCTGGCTAATGTAGTACATAGTTCTACGTATATGACTCAACCATACAGTTAAGGTACATCTTTTTTATAAAGGACAAAAATTACCAATCTTTAAGAGGTTTCATTATAGACAAATTTGTAAATTCTCAGTGCTATCTCTTATACAGGTTCTTGTACAGGAACATTTCTAATGTTAATGGTAATTAGAACTGCTCCAGAGTCAAGCATACTTGAACTGTTGAATGACCTAGTGCATGTATGGTATAATCATGTACGTACATATAAACTTATCTATTGGAACCACTATGTAACAAACCACTACGTATGTAACGAACATTTTGAGACCAACTGATGAAATCTTACTGAGAGGTTGTCCTTTAAATTGTATTCTATAGGAACCACAGAAATTTTTCTTTATAGTGGAGGGTGCTTTAAGAGAGGTTCTACAGTTAGATAATCCATCAATGCTTTTTAAATTCAGGAGTAAGAGTTACATGGTGCAAGTCAAGGTTGTCGACCAACAGGAAGAATTGTATGCAAAAGAAAATGAACAAGTAGCTACAGGTACCAAAACACACATATTCAATGATCAATAAGTGGGTGTAGCTCCATGATAGTCTACAGGCTCCCATAAGCAGGAATAGCATTTTTCTTGATGCCATGCAGTCTTTTCTTGCCTACAACAACACAATCCCATTAAGTGGGCATAATAGCATAGGGAATGTGGATGTGGCTCCATATATCACTTAAGATACCAAAAACGTTCTCAAATGGTGCATGAGTACGGCTCCACATTAAGTCCCTTGAAATGCAACCCAAATGACCTGACACTAACGCACTAATAGACCAATAGACCTGCAGTGCTGGTCACTGTAAAGTGTTAATAACAATAACAATAGCACTTCAAGTTCACACATGCATAAAGAAGTACAGTAGATGTACTCTATAAAATTGACGAGGATGCATTGATTTTTATTGCAGAAATTTTGAATGACATGTGCTAGTACCTGAGAACTGATACCAGTAGTATATGGCTATGGGAGAGTAAACTTCACAACTTCGTTTTTTATCCCCTTAATTCTTTAGGCTATCATTAGTTGTACAAGAGATATGGTGACACAATTAGTACACACATAAAGTATCCACTATAGCTGTCACAACAATGGATTAAATATATCACACCTAATAGAAGTGAATACTTGATTATCTGACCTTTGACTATCAACACACTTAATTACAGTAGATGTGTCTGTTCTATTAGAGTATTTCGTCTAAGGCGTGCATTCCATTAGATTAACTCTGTATATAAAATGGGCTTTGATTATCTGAACATGTCTTGGTACCTAGGGGTTAGGAAGCACTGTACGAGTAATTTCTTTACAGCCGTCAGCCATGCAGACATTATTTAGACAGTAAAGGACAATAAGTTTTCAAGTACAACTACCTTATAAATCATGGAGTAATAAAAGTACTTCTGCAAATTTACCATTGGATAAAATAGCAAATAACTTGCACTAAATCTACTACACTAACACTAATGCAGCCTTCAGGTGTGAGGATACAGCTAGCATATTGAGGTAAGCATACACTCTATGTACAGCAAAATACGATTGGCTACATTCCAGCAAAAAGAATATACCATTTTCTTAAAGAGGGTGATATCAATAACATGTAGCCATCAACAAAAAATAGTTGTGTAAAGGTGCTTTACAATATACATACTGGTGCTATTGTAATGTACACCAAAATGCAAAACTTCAATCATGTCTTTTGTTGTTGCCGTTACCCTTGAATGCTCACAGTCAAATTGTTCATCATTAAACATCGATCAGTCATCTCACAAGATCACCATAATACGGACTCATTGTTCCACACCTCATTTAGACGAGAAGTAGCTTGGTTAAAATCATTTACAATAACAATGTGAATCCACCTACAAATTAAGAACATTACACTCAATCATAGATCATCACACAAAATCATCACCACATAATAAAGTAGTGAATCATTACCTAATATAATATACCTATAATGTACATAAAAAGAGCAACATTTCTGTAGTACAAGGAACATCTGAGTGGCAAATTAGGGAAAAATATTACTTTATATTGTGAATTGTGATGTAATTCAGTCTTTAAACTTGTAGTCACTTGATATTACAACAATAAAATAACAAACACATAATTATCATGCTTTTGTATGTCTTCCTTTAATGCCTAATAAGATTGAGACAGATGGCTGATCAATTCAATCACATTTTATTTTTATAGTAATCTCGCATAAAATTGTCAACCATTACAACATGTTTTGGTAGTGCATTTCAATGTTCAATTATTATTCTTTAGAAAATATTTCTTCACAAATTTTCATGCACTACATGCTTGTACAATTGAATGTCAATGGGAAATGGTGGATCTGGTAAGCTGCAAGGATTAGTGCATGTTACCATGAAACATCTGATATGTCGTGATCATGTCTTCTCTAAATACTAAGGAGGGTAGTTGTAAACGATGGAGTCTTTCATAACGATGAAAGTCACTAACTAGTTTTGAAGCTCTGTGTTTAAGTGATTCAACTCTGTTAATATCACCCTAATAATGAGGCCCATAGATTAAAGCAGCATAGTCGTAGAACTGGTTGAATCAAAGTTATCTCCAATACAACAAATATCATAGCGTCCAAGGACCAAAACATCTCTTTATTAAACCCATCAAAAGCACAACTGCTTGTTCACACATATATAATACTCCTGTAAAACTATCCACGACAGCGATCAATCAAGAGATCAACACTGTGACGTTAGTTCTACTAACTTAAAAGAGACAATCAAGTGGCTTGTATTAGCAAAGCAGTAAATTAAGCTTTGTCCCCTTTTCCTGAGATGAAATCAAGGTCGATCAAATATCTTGATCACAGTCACAGATAGTTTTACAGGAACATATAGGGGCAAGAAAAGAACAGTTCTCAAAAGTGGGGGGCAAGTCATGTGGGTTGGCTGCAAGTTACAAAGTGTTTTAAAATCATATTGTGCCTTAGTGTGCTTTGCACTCTAGCATGCAAAGCACGCCACTACTAAGGGGTCTGGAGGCATGCCCCCACAGACAAATTTTGAGATTTGGATGCTTTGAGATTGAATCTGAGAGCATTTTCAGTGGAACATGTGTACTTGAATAGGATACTCTTATGCAATGACTATCATTGAGACACTGTACAATTAGATACATCAGTAAATGAAGGCATTTCAGATAGACTCATGCTGTTGATTGTATACATATAGATAAAGTGCTGTAGTGAAGACATATTGAATTAATTGCATATAGCAGGGCAAACTTATAGTGATTCCGCTGAATGTTCTATTAGAGTAGTTAGGTGACTGCTCTATTAGAGTATATCGATCTCGTGCACTCCCAGTATTGATTCATGCAGTGTTCCATGCTTGCATAACCTTTAGCACAAATCCCAGTAAATAAAGGCAAAGTAAGTTGGCTAATGACTAAAGTAGTTGCTTTACTTTGGCAACTGGGCATTGGAAAAAGTGAGGGGGCACTGCCCCTCCACTTGTAAAAGTGGGGGGGCAGTTGCCCCCTCTGCCCTCCCTATTTCTCCGCCCCTGGGAACATACATAGGTAGTGACCATCCCTTGTTCAGTTATAACTGGTAAAGCAGATAAAAACAAACAAGTTATCTAATGTAAGATTTAAAAAATTTTTTAACTCAACACATTCAGCTGAGCCGTTCTTCCATGAGAGAATTCATAACACCTGTAGTGACACACAAACATGCACGCACAGATTTGATTTATTGTTTAAACTCAATGCAATCGGCTTAAGCTGTTCTTCCTTGCCGGAGGTACAAACAGTTATATAGCACAAAAACGAGACACACACACACACACACACACACACACAGTGGTGTCACAAGAATAAAACACAAGCTGCTTCACACTCACATAATCAGTTTCACCAATACCTGTGAATAGCTCTGTGCTGCCAGGTAATGCGAGACGCCACTGAAAAATCAGTTCATAGTGATGAGGCAGCCAGTGAGAGAAACAAGGTAAGAACAGTCCTTCTGAAAAAACGGCAGGAGAAAAGAATCCTTCTAAACTGGCTCAATTTTTTCGCCCTTCATTTCTAGTGGCTGCCAGCCTGGCGGAGAACACGACGTTGTTGGCCCTGCTAACTAGTCTTCAACATGTCGGTATCCGGGATATGTACACAGCATTATCCGGAAAAAAATATTTCGTGAAAATTTTCTAAGTCCAAAGTGTGCCCAAAAAAAATTCACCAGATCCGATCACATAATATTGTTTTGATATAAGTTTAGAAAAAATAAATTTGATGTGAACGACCCAGTAGTTCCACCCTCTCTCCATAGACACTCTCTCCCTGCTGCTCGCCTTGCTAAGGCCACTCCAAGAAAATTCCTTATTTCCCATTTCATTTACCTCAAAAATACATGGGGACAGGTGGTTCATTATCCATTGATTCATTATAGATATTTCCAAAAATTTTCAAAATTCATAACTAACCTACAGGTAAGAATACAGTAGAAATATTTGAACTAAGAACCTGAACAGTGAAAAAGCTAGTTAAGTGGGCTTTCTGAATGCTAAACTAGTTACTGCTATGCAATCACAGGATAAATAATGAATGAAATGTTCAGTTGACAGCAATAATGAATGACCATGCGGGAAGAGAATCTGCATGCAGGTGGGAAATGGGAAACAATGAATTTTCTTGGAGTGGCCTAATATAGCCATGCAGCTACAGGGGCGTAGCCAAGATTTTTATGAAGGGGGTTAGGATTTAAAGTGGAATGTCTTAAGGGGAAGGCTTGGGTGCTTCCCCTAGACCATGTTTGGTCAAAAATGATGCATACACAAAATGTGCTCGTAGGCAGTAACATTAAAAGGTGCTGTTTGTGCATCTGACTAGCTAAAACCTACACATTGCTATTTATGCAGGTTATAGAAACTATAAACCTATTGTAAAACTAACTAATCTTCACTTCCAGACAGCATACTGACAGCCAACTTCAATTTCCTGACACGGAAGCCCTCCTGGCACACTCGAGTTGGCAATACTTCTTTCCGGCTATACACTATTCTCAGCCGGTCCTCCTATTGATCGTCAATAACTTCAGACTTGGCTTGTACTCCAATATGTTCGAGACATCACATGCCCACAACATGTAACAAATAAACAAACCATTCATCAAGTAATATACATCAACAATTCACAGTTTGTGCTAACCTGACACATGTATAACACAACCACTCAAGTATAGCAGCTGCTGCCTCGTAATATGTCTCAACCGACCAATGAACAGTCCTTCGCAGCTTCGCCATTTCATTCGCGCCATTTTCAACCATGCATCACGTGCGCAATTGATCACGTGATGCTATAATATGCTTTGCAATGGTTCAGCATTAATGTGATTCAATTCAATTATTAGCTTTATAGTGCAATGTTACAGGTGTACATGGTTGTACAACAATAAAAGTGAGTTTGTATACAATTGCACTAAAGGTAATCTGGTAAGTACCAGATCCCATAACTTAAATTAAGTACTTATCATTACTTATATAATTACAATTAGCTGCTAAATGTATCAAAGTTGGGTGGCTTGGGATGTTTGGAGCAGATGCTACAAGGACATGTAAAATGGAAACTATGCTGGTTGTCTGGATCGAAGTTTCTTGTAAAATGCTGCCATAGGATTTTAATTAGTTAGTTGAAATTTAATGGTAACAAAGGGTTGAGTTAGGTCAATTACTGGTAAGCTGTTGAAGGTTCGAGGAAGCCTGTTGAAGTAGAAGTTTCTTTGTTGATTAGATGATGTAAAAACATGTTCAAGTTTGTTACTGGAAGAAGACCTAGTAGAATGATGACAGAATTTGATGAAGGTCTGGATGTTGAAATGATCAGATGGATTTTGAATTGATTTTATGAAAAACAGAATGTCACACTGGTCATAAATATACATTAACGGTAGTAGGTTGAGCTTGATAAGGCGAGTTTTATAATCAGAAACATAATCGTTGAGCATGAGGATGTATTTGGTAGCTCGGCGCTGCATTCTTTCAAGAGCAGAGATATCTTGGATAAGGTAGGGATGCCACAATGGAGAACAATACAGGAGCTGAGACCTTACTAGTGCTATGTACAGAGTTCTTTTAGTTGTAGTGTTAATAGAATGGCTGAATGTACGTCTAAGCAATCCTAGGGTTCGATAAGCTTTGGATGAAATGTGGTGATAGTGGTTTCTCCAGGACAGGTCAGTAGATAGAATGATACCAAGGTCATGATGGATGTTACTAGATATTATTGAGGAATCGTCAATGTTGTAAGAAGTTGGGAACTTTGTATTAAAGGAGAGGTGAATAAATTTCTTGGTGTTAAAAGATAGGTTTGAGTCTTGAGACCAGTCAAATAAGGAGTTGAGGTCATCCTGGAGTTTGATGGAATCAAGTAGTTCAAAAATGAGTTTGTAGCATTTAGTGTCATCTGCAAAAGATAAAGCATAGGCATGTCCTCAAGTAGAGGTAAGGAGTAGGTACTCTGAGAGAACACAGAGTAAAAGTACCTGTTGAACAAAGTAGCTTTATCAATGTCATGGGTGGCAGAACTATCATCAAAGAAGACTGTAGCAGGGATAGAAGCAGATTTAGTGATGTTTCTTACATGCTGATATATTTGAGTCATTACTGAAGGCAAAATTGTGGACTAGATTTGCTTCAAAGTTGGCCTTGGCTTGTTGGATGCTGTTTTGGAGGTTATCTTCTGCTGTTTTTATACGATTCAAATTATGATCAGTAGGATGAGATTTGTATTTCTTTCGTAGAGTCCGAAGACACTTAATCTGATGGCGTATATTTGAAGTGTACCATTTAGGAAACTGAGAAGAGCTGGTTCTAATTTTAGGAATAAACAGGTCCATTCCCCTAGTGATATTGTTCTTGATAAAGAGCCAGATAGAGTCTATGTCAGATAGCTGTTCACAGGTAGTATAGTCAATATGAGATAGATAATTGATGAGGCCAGGATAATTGGCTTTAGAGTAATCAAAGATAACTAGTGGAGTGTGTGAGGGTACATGGTCTGCATGTGACTTAATACTTAAGGTGACAATAAAGTGATCAGATGATATCGGTTGGTAATGGGGATGAATAGATATGTTGTACACAATATCTTCATTGTTAGTGATTATTAAGTCCAGAGTATTTCCTTGATTGTGGGTTGGCTCTTCAACCAGTTGAAAGAGGTTTAGCTGAAACAGTAAGTCACAAAATTTGTTAGATTTTGGTGAGGAACCACTATATATATAAGTGGCTCAGTTGACATCAGGGAGATTGATGTGACCCTCAAGACTAGTACAGAGGAGCGCCAGTGGGTAAGTAGCTACCGGAGAGCTCCAGGGCTGTAAGATTTGGTGTGATCACTTTAATTTAAAAAAAAAACCTGCCTCTAAAAGGGGGGTTCGTCGGAACCATCCGAACCCCACCTGCCTACGCCCTTGAGCTAGTCTCGCATGGCCAGACTGCTTTTTCTCTTTGTCATTGAGTAGGTAGAAAAAGTGGTCTGCATGGCCACGCGAGACTAGCCTTGCAGCTACTGAGTCAGTGTCTGGTGTATTATGTCGCTTATAAGCCAATAAGGGTAGCTATAGCCGTTTTGTGTCTTACATTTTTTTATGGATGCTGTGTTTGTACCATAAGATACCGGTATTTTGCAGACTGCTGTCAATTAACTGTGGACCTCGTGACAACAACGCATGCGTAGGAGGTCGGGTGATCTTTTAATGGAAGTCTAGTATATATTATAGCTCACTTGGAAATCAGTCGAGCATTGTTACTGGTTATACAGTAGAAATATTAGTATACACGGAGTGGATTAACTTTGGGATAAACGGTATGGATTGTAGTTAGATATGATGCACACACGTGTATTAAAAAATTATAACGATGCACCTATCAATGTACGGATGTATTTCCCCACTATCCCCTCTCCGGCATACATGGGGCTGTAGTGGGATTTGACACAGCCGAATGCCTAATACCCCATAGTAGGGCAAATCTCTAGTGTCAAATGAAATCCCACCGTTGGCCCCAGTTGAAACGCGGAGATTTGACATAGCTAGCTATATTGAATTTATTTGGTTAATAATCAGTACATTAATATATAAAGTGACACGCCCCCAAAAGTACTTAAAATGGTGTAAAAACAGTGATTTTTGTGTATTTTTGAAGCGCCCCCAATGTTACGTAGTGGTACCCACAAAAACATGGTCTGCTAATTACTATACTCACATACCTCTAAGGAATACTCCACCTTATTTTCATGGCTGTAGCTGCAGCGGATACGTGGGCCCAGTACAGTTTCTGAACCTGGTTCGTCATTTTGCCCAATGTGTAATGTATTGTGGGATTCACCCGTTACCAAGACTATGGGAATTCACCTTAAACTAATTAGTTTAAACACAAAAAACGGTCTGGAACATTGTGTACATGAATAATACTTCAGTAATTTGAAGGAATTGTATGAAGAGTTGTTGCCCTAGAGTGGGCCATTCAGTTTAAAGACAAAAGTTAAGGAGAGCCGCTTCGAGAATAGTGCCGCGTGAGTAACTTAGTTTAGAATGGCTTTGTTCTAGTTTCTGTAGGCCTATATAAACAGACACCATGTTTCCCAAACCAACTTTTAGTGGGTTTCTCGTGCGTTTTTGACCTTACCATGTCTGGATATGTGGAATTCCGCTAAATTCAGTAAATTTTATTAGGTTTGCAATCCCAATGGCTATTTTCAATATGCTAGCATAGAACAGTTACAACCAAAAATACTTTAGCGCTTAATGAATGATTTTCAAATGCCCCATAGTGGGGCAACAGTTTCGTGTCAATACCCCTGTATAGCCCCACCTACGCCCGAGGGGGTGGGACAATAAATTGATTTTTTTGTTTAAACTCATGACATTCGGCATTGCAGTTCTTCCACATCAGAGTAGGCATAGCCGTCCTTCCTCGTGATTTATTTATTATTTATTTATTAATGCTTTACAGCACAAGTGCTGAAGGTCTGTAGGACTCCTGGTCCTACAGCCTGTTCAAAGACTTTAGCTACTAGACTTTAGCTACTTAAGGTGTGTTTGAAAAGTTGGAGAAAGGAGAAAAAATCCATGACTGGACCTAGGTAGCTTCAAACCTGCAGCCATCCGATTTACGCTTGATATGTGCATTATGCTCATGGGCATCCTGCAAGGCAAGACTATTGCTGATAAGCATGTTCAGGGGATGAGAGATGATTTATTAAGACAATATGCAACATAAGTGCAGGGTGTAGACTCAGACCAGGCAAACTTGATTACTTAATTGTCACAAGTTTCTCATCCACAAAAATATGGATTTCCATGGGGGCGGGAGCTCATTTTTCATTATTCATTATTGAAGAAAATACACCAAATCAAGCTGTCTGTTACTGTAAAGTATGCTAAACCCTTTCAAGAACTAGTACTTACATTTGGCCACCGTTTCTGAGGTGCAAGTGACATTTACTATGCTGTAAAAAAGTAGCCAGCCTTCTTAGCATCAAAATATGTGTGCACATGATTGATAACGGTAATAATGAAATTAGAGGCAGTGGGGTACAACAGGATGCGGGAGGGGATCAGAAATCGATATACACACAATACTTTTGTAATAATTTAAAGCACATTAATTAAAAAAAAAAACAATGGGTAAAAATGTAAGTTCCAGAAAAAAGTTTCTGCAAGTTTTTATCGCCTTACTGGTGGGTGAATTGATGATAAATCCTGGAGATCATTGTGTTTGCCTGTTTATAAGGAGTTCAAAAATTAAAATCCTTGTTTCATCTCCTTACTCTGAAGGGTTTTTGAGTTACAGACGTTTGTTTACATATATTGTGGTGACAAAAAAATTTACCACTCATAAGTGAAATCACCTTCCTTCTTGAACACAGAAACACACTTTGGGCTTTTTGTGGTTTCTCTACTTCATGGCAAACACAATTGAGCCAAGATTCAACACCGTATGCTGTTGTATAAGTAAGTTATGATGGTTCGTGTAGGCACCTGTAGATACATGTAACTTTCTTGATGGCCACTGTTATTTGCTGTCTAGTGCTGTATTTCCATCACTGCTGAACTTATGAAGCTTAAACTTAGCCAGTCCATTCCTCTGTCCCTGTAGACAACAAAGAACAAGTACGTAAAATGGATTTTGAAAATTGTGCAAATATTGAAGATTTTTTTAAAATTAGGTAAAAGTTGTTTAATTGAAGGAAATTTGTCAACCTTCAATACTTGTTCAATATTGGATTCATATGTGAATACATCAAATTGTTATCTGCCAAATTGCTTGATGGTTTGTGTATGATTTGCTAAGCTATAGTCCTGCCACAGTGATACATTTGTGATCAAGGTGAGAGAAACACATAAGATCACAGGTCAAGCAACGGAAATAAATTTAAGCTACAGGTCAAGATAGATTTTGCCTTATTTACTGTTATCTCTAAAGTGCAAGGTTTTATCTGTGAAATCTGTGTACTTGGACAATGTCTCAGGACATTATGCACCTATTTGCATGTAACAGTCAATCATTCTTCTTTCAATATGCAACTGAACTGAAATGTTTTGAGTTGCTGTTACTATAGTAATATTGCATCATTGTAGATGTAGTACGTATAAGGTACGCATCATGGACTCACCTTTGTCCTCCTATATATAGATGTGTTCTATTTCTTCATGCTGACAGTGTAAGGCGTTGATTCGCGATAGTACATGTGGCTTCCCAGTGAGTTGTCCATATTTTCCGTAGTGACTGAATTGATTGCAGAGGGGCGCACTGTCTAGTATGTGCAAGTTGAGCTGAATCCTGAAAACGGCTAAAAATTAAAAGTGGATTTTTCCTCAACAAAGAGTTAACATTTCAGCCAACCAGAAGGTTAGTGGTAACAGCAAAGGTGTCAACAACAGACATGTACGGTTTGGCTCCATTACAAGTTCGGGAAAGGGCTGTAATGGACAGTATTTATATGGCTTCCCCATAGGAAATGTATTGTGAAAATTTTTGATTGGCCATAAATATTGTCAGACATTTGAACAAAAAAAATTTGAAATATTTTTAGCAGGTCAAGCAGTACTACAAATGAGCCAAATTTCAAGATCGTGTGTAATTGCATTCATGAGTTATTAAATGTTTTTGAGGATTCAGCTCAACGCGTACATACTATATACTTCTTCATTTAAAACACTGTGTAACTTGCTGAACATAGCTGGAAACGAAGTGAAATGAGCGATCCACTTTTCAGTAATTGTTAGTTGTGGCGTACATTCAGACAAAATATTTAGTTTGGTCCCACCACCCACCCCCACACACACACACACACACACATTTTTTTGATGCGGTATGTGCGGGTTCACCAGTCATAAGCATGTTACAAAAAGTAAACAAGAATACATATGTAGGACATTTAATCCCTGATTCAGTCATGCCCAGATAGACTGAATTAGGGATTAAAAGTATATCTGCAGGTATCGGTGACCTCTGCTTTACTTTTATTTCTATGATCCCTGATCAAACTTAACTTTCCTTCTGCTTGTATGCCTTTACTGTCTCCTGGTTCCATGTGTGAGCTATATCATTTATATAATACTGTGTGCCAAAGTCTTGCACACAAACACAGCCATTTTATCAATTATAACACCTTTCTTCATTGCAGATACCTTCCATTTAATCACTTTGAAATAATTAATTTTGGTTAGGGATCATAGATATACAAAGTGTGTTATTTAAGGGAGTTCGTCTACACCTGTAACTGTACTAGAGTGCAAATAATTCCTATACTTCAGTCATGTATGACTATCTGCAACGGTTGTAAGGACTACTGGACTTCTGTTTTCTTCAAGCAAATACAGTGTTTGGACAAATGGCTGTAGCTATTCTACACTGATGCAGGTGGACCTAGTTCATTTTCAAGAGTAGCACACAATTACTATCTTAGATATTTTTTTGAGCAGGTAGCTGTTGCTTGCTAATTACTCTTGCAAAAGGAAATACCGTATAGCAGAAAATTTTGGTGGGAGAAAATTTTGGCGAATTGATCATTGGTAGAAATTGGCGAATAATAGTTTGGTGAATGGGCGAATGCAAGACATTAGTTTGCCCATGCAATTTTAATCTGACAGCATTGGTGACAGAGCTTTGCGATGTCTACGGACGAAGTACTACAGTTCAATACCTCTCATTTGAATCGACACGCTCTTATGCAAATAGCTAGCTGTAATATGCACTAGCTCGCTAAGTCTGTAATCGAGACTGGAACACACGTGGCACTGAATTGAGGAAATTAAGGCATGTGCATGGGCACTGAGTTGAATCGCTCGAGCTGATGCCTGAGCTATTAGTCTAAAACCATACTGTATTCAATGGGATACTTGTGAAAGACTAACCACTCACCGCTGTAACCAATATCATAGATAGTATATTCTACATAGAATATGATGTATCTATACCAATATTCACTCACTGATGAACAGCGTTAGAAAAATGGCGAGTAAAATTTTGGCGAATCCATGCATATTCGCCAATTTGCCAAAATTTCTCCCACCAAAATTTTCCGCTATATGGTAGTTGTTTGTAACTGATGTATCACACTTCCCAGTATACTACGTGCATAGACTTCATGATTTAAGGTTACGGTTAGAGATGTACCAATCTACCGATCTAGTATCGGACCGGTGCCAATCTTGACAATCTGAGCAAAATGGGTAGAACCGATTAAAGCCACCAATTCACGATACCGATCTTTCTAATCATTATTTCTTCAAACATACTGGACTTCTTCTATTATTTCTCTGTTCCATTTCCAAAATAAGCTAAAGAATAGTGCCATTTCTCCATTGACACTATGAGAAGCCATATAAACACACGAGTTTGCTGTTTCAAATACTGAAACTTACCCTTGAACTTACCAGAGGTCCTTGGCAAAAAACAATGAATAGTGCTACACCATATCAAATAGACTAAACTATTAGATTCTCTGCTACAACCCATCCAAGCAATGGGAGGAGCATGCATTAAAATATTTGTCACTGCTGATTGTCTGGGTGGTGTAATTGAGTCCACACCACCATTGGTATTGACTCCAGTAACAATGCTGTGATCATATCATTCAGCTAATAATGACCAGTTAACTTAGTCTGACATCATAAAATGCTACAAGAACTACCTGTACAAGATCAGTCATCAGAAATTATTAGATAACTGATATCAGATCAGTACAATATCGGTAATAAATTTCCTAGATCGTATTGGTATCGGTAAGGCTCAGAAAAGTTGAATCGGTACATCTCTAGCTATGGTATACTCATGGGCAATCATTCAACATTTTGAACACCTATAGATACTTTCTGAGAAGGCTATAAATCCAGTCTAACAGTATAAAAAGCTTATAGTGAATGAGAAGCCCTTCATTCTTGTGTAGTTAGTGTAGTTTGAGGCAGGTGGAGCACTACACATTGTTGTAGCAGCACAGGTAAGCAAATCCATACATTGCTCATGCTCCAACTGTCATTACCATGTTTTTCCACCGCTAAATATAGCAAAAGCTGTAGGCTCTATGGGCATTTGTGTGGCACAACAATACTGTATAGTAGGGCCTGTGGAAGTGCTTTTGTCGTGGTTCTCCCCAGTGACGGAGATACACTCCTTCAAAAACTTTGTTTCACTTGAAGAATGTAGTAAAATGTCTTCACAAACTTCGCTTCCACAGGGCCTAGATATTTTAGTTGTTTACTTACATTTAGTTGAAATCAATAATCTGGTTTTTGGTGGCACATATTTTTGAGAACAGTACTCTATTGTGGACCACACATCAAAGAGCAGTTGTTGTTCTGCAGTAATAGCAAACAAGTACAACTAAGGTACCTTGCTAACACAACACAGTTATTAAAAATATTTTAACCCTGCTTATTTAGAAGCATTTGTCATGCCCACACATTTGAAATGTACCATACGTTTTAAGAAAGAATAGCAGCTATCACACACTCTGTTGGTCATGTCAAGAAATTTGACTGTAGTTGGATGAATTTAACTTAAACATGGTGATGTACATACAGCTGTATTGCTAAATTATGTATATTACTGAAGTACTTGCTATTCCATCCACAGTTAGATGATAGATAGCTACAGCTGGAAAGAGTTGACAGGTTCATTTTAGTCACCTGTAACCATACCACTTCATTTTGTGTGAGGGTAGCAAAAAAAACATTCTGATAGTCTATCCATGCATGGAAGAATAACATTCTACGTTCAGTATAGAACAACTAACTGTCAGTTTGTTTCTAAAGAAAAGTCCACCAGTCCAGTGATTGTTATTAATCTGATCACATTTTGAGTTTAAGAAGCATGGTGCAGTAATTTTCATTTACTCTTGTAATGCATGAAGTCTTGACCTGTTTCCCATGAATCCACATCTTTGTACTATTGAAGAAAAGAAATGGAGCGCTTTGGTAGACCCATGATACATGTATTATACCACCTGCAGTAAGCTGAAAAGAACATGTCAGTTTTGAACAATATGTAATGGTATAAAGTGCAGGTGCTTATGCCCTGGCAAGTGTTGATACTTTTAGAACCTGGCCTGAGAGACCAAGCTGGAGCATGCCAGCTAGGTCTCTATGACTCTGCATTATAGATTTCTAGAGCAAAACAATGTTTGGTATGAAAGTTAACTCATGTATTTTAAGTGTCTGTGTCTGCATTTATGTCCATGTCCAACCATGTCGACCTTTTCCAACTACAGTACCCCCATCCATTTAGCATTGCATAAATTCATACAGAAATATCTTGCATAAGTGGGCAGGTAGCACAGCTGACATAGATGCTATAAAAACCAAGAATTGTTATCCATGGTATATATGGTTAGCACTTAAAGGGCTTGTTGGTTAGCACTTAAACGGCTTGTTGGTTAGCACTTAGATGGGCTGTATATCAAATAAGGATATTATCTTATAGGTCATTCCATACCAAGTCAACAAAAAAAAATCCGGACCCCTTTTGATTTTCATGAAATTTGGCACAAACATGAACCCTTTCAAGAAACTTTCTCGCACCAAAATTTGGCTCATTTCATTGGTCTCTCTTTAAGTTAGGACTGCTCAAAGTTTCTGCTGAAAGTTTTATTTTGCTTACATGTCTTCAATTAACTTTGCTTATGATTCACGTAGAAACTTCTGGTGTAGATTTTTGAACTCCTTATTAAATTCTCTTTCAGGTAATATATAATGTTTTATAATTGCTCAAAGGAAAAAGTCAAACCACAAAAATGTAGCTTTTCCCTTTGATCTTAATTTTCAAAAATACGTATTCTTTAATTAAATTTAATTTTGGTTTACATGTTGCTCTAATACCTATCATTCATCACTGTGAGTTTATAGTTGGGACCAATAGTAGATCATGAGTTATAAGTGTTAATGTGTAGCCTTGTAATTACTGCTGTTTGTATGGTTCAAGTATGCAAAGATGCGATACCAATTGTAAATAACTTTATATAATACTATGTCACAATCATTTTATACATTGTTGGTTTGTTAATTTGTTTATGTTGTGTAAGAAAACCCAATAAAAGCTATAGTAGTGAAATATTGAACTTGATGACATTTTCACTAGCTACATTTTCACTGCTACAGTTAGTATTTAATGCTGATTGTTGATATGCAAGTACTGTGACATATTTTGATAAACAAATGTATATCTATAGTGGAAACTGTCTAAGCCAGTCAGGGCAAATTTTTTTGGCCTTAATATTCGGGTGGCTATTTATATAGTTTGATGTGTATAAATGTCTTACTAGAACAATTTAAAGTTGGCTCTTAATAGAAAGGTGGCCTTTCATTACAGGTGATCACTAAGAAAGTTCCAAAATTTGAAACACTTACAAACAAAACATAATATTATGTAGCTGCATTCTTTGTTCTTAACACAGGCATGAAAGTCTGTTCAACGTACACCTTCAAAAATTCAATTGTGTACTGATATCAATGTATCAGATTTCATTGCATGTCAAAGTTACATGTGAATGATTGTAGAGACCGTCATGCAATATGCACCACTTTCAGTCTCAACCTTTACTATAATGCTCTGATTTAATTTTGAAGTTACTTGCCTTGACCCTTTCTTTAATCGATTGTTGATGTATTTCACTTAAAGCTATAGATATGTATCAGTGTGCAATTGCTGTAGTGAACCTTTGTACAATGTAAATTCTATGGAACATTTATATGATTCTATGATTCTCAATTATATATAGAATCAAATTATGAGCTACATTGTGATTTTTATCATGATACAGTTGATGTATGGAGTTTAAGCCAGTTACCCTAGTGCCAAAATTTCTGAGCCTTAATATGCAGGT
This sequence comes from Dysidea avara, assembly GCF_963678975.1. Classification (NCBI taxonomy): domain Eukaryota; kingdom Metazoa; phylum Porifera; class Demospongiae; order Dictyoceratida; family Dysideidae; genus Dysidea; species Dysidea avara. The sequence goes on along the minus strand of NC_089273.1, from coordinate 9,041,078 downwards.
AGCTGCTTAATACATTTGCATAACTGTATAACAACAATAATTTAAAATTGGCCCTTATGGAGTGGTGGCCTTTCTATACAGGTGGCTACTTTCCACTCAATTCCATCAAATTTTGACAAGTAAGACAATATATAGTGGTTTTAGAAGTGTACATTTTTCCAGCAAAGGCATTTTTTATAGGTACAAACATATAAAGGTGGCCTTTAAGTGGTCAGTAGTAGACTTTCCCTTTCAAAGTATGATTCAAAAGTGATATACAGTGTTACATACCGTATTTTATTGGTTAATAGCTGTGGGTACTATAACTTTCAGCAAGGAAAATGATGCGGGTACTATGCGAAGGTGGCTACTATGTGCTTGTGTGGCAGTAGCTGTGGAATTTATATGGATTTTCAAATGGCTGGCCTTGTGTAACCATCCTTTAACACTGTTAATCCACTTGGCTCCTCTCGGAAATGCTATTTCCAGGCTTAAAACAACCCTTTGCTTAGTTTCTCATTCAAATGTGTGTCATCAACACTTGTATCAGCATATTCAGATACAAACCATGGCTCTTATCCGAGGGCGGCTCTTATGACAGTAATTCAAGGTTGTGCTGCAGCTACTATCCGGGGGCAACTATTATGTGAGCTGCGGCTGTTAACAGGTCAAATACGGTATCTTAGTAGCTACCTTAAAGGCCACCTTTTTATAACGGCCAACTTAAAATAGAATATTTCTACTATAATGCAACTATATGAAGCAGCTGTCTAGGTATTAAGGCCAAGAAGCTTTGGATATCACTAAGACATGGCATTTCGATTCCACTTTACATGTACATAAGTATGAATAACTGTGTTGTTTGCATCCGCTATACACACGTATAAGATTGGAAACTACAGTATCATCATAATCTGTGGCCGAATATTATTATTATATAGTAAGTAAAATTGAAAGAATAGATTGGAATATCATTAGTTGTACAGTAAATCCTTTATAAATATAGCTACCTCTATAATAAGACCACCTTGTTATAGTGGCCACCTCTATTTTATAGGGCACTGAACTTACAGCAAAAACATAATCAGTGATTCCTTTATTAGGCAGCCTTATTATTGCTCCGACTTTCTTAGCTTTAAAAGTGGCTCTGTTAGTATGATTTCAGTGTAGTGAGCCCTTGTCAATACAAACCCTAACTATATTATTTTAATGCATAAAATGATTTTTGACATACTAATATAAGGTTACTTGCAACTGGTATTGGAAATTACACTAAAAATACAATACAAACAGCAGTGATTACAAGGCTACACATTAACACTTATAACTCATGATCTACTGTCCCAACTTTAAACTCACAGTGGTGAACGATAGGTATTAGAGCAACATGTAAACCAAAAATAAATTTAATTAAATAATATATATTTTTGGAAATTAAGATCAAAGGAAAAAGCTACATGTTTGTGGTATGACCTTTTCCTTTGAGCAATTATAAAAAATTATATATCACCTGAACGAGAATTTAATAAGGATTTCAAAAATCTAAACCAGAAGTTTCTATGTCAATCACACACAAAGTTATGGCCATTTTATTGAAGACATGTAAGCAAAATAAAATTTTCAGCAGAAACTTTGAGTGGTCATAACTTAAAGGGAGACCAATGAAATGAGCCAAATTTTTGTGTAAGAAAGTTTCTTGATAGGGTCCACGTTTGTGCCAAATTTCATGAAAATCAAAAGGGGTCCGGATTTTTTTTTATTGATTTGGTATGGAATGACCCTTATGCCAAACAAACACCTACGTAGCTACATACTAAACATTCATAGACCTTATGCAATGGGGTATATGAAAATTAGTTTTCTGTTTACACTCAGGATCTATCCACAATATTAATAGAAAATGGTGATGGAATGGCACTGGTGTTTCAAGTCTCTCATATATCAGCTAACTTAGATGATGGAGTGTGACTCAGTAACAAGACAGGAATTATATGTAATATTGTATAATCCTAAAGCAAATCGCAAATGGTGGTTTTTGGGTATGTTACTTTGTACTATCATCAATTATCAGCCTGTACAGAGCATTGAAGTTCTTAATGACGAATAAAGGACGATGATAGCAAACATGATAACGATGATAACATCTAGAGTTCTATTCTTGTTTTGTTACTGCATCATAAACCAACACACGTGACACACATACACTGTACCATTGGAACTACAGAATCTCACGAGAGGCGATTAAGATGGTGTATAGGTTTAATTGATATGAGACTTGCTTCCCTGCTGGATTAAAACTCTTGTATTTTTCTTTGTTAGCATGCATAATCTTAATTTTTAAAATTTTATTTTCTTTAGAAAGTTTGATTGTACAAACTAAGCAGGTTTTTGCTGAGACGGCAAACACATTTTAGCTTCCTGAACACTAAAATTAGTCACAAATATGACCACTGGTATAACCACAAAACAACCTATATAACCTATAACCTAACCTAACCTAACCTAGGCTAGGTTAGTGTCTATTAATGTGGGGGACATCTTTCACAATGTATTCAGAAACACACTGCAGCAATACATGCTATTGTAATAGTTATAATGCATGTACAATGTTGACAAGTTTCAACATTCAGTATGTACACTGTATAACAAGTAAACAGCTATAGTAACTATTATTACGCATATATCAGAATGTGTGATCAATGCACTTCTGAATGTAATGTGTTTCAAGTTTGTGCAGTAGTGTTACTAGACTGTCGCTAAGTTGGGATTTCTGGTACAGCCTCATGGCCAAACACCCCCCCAACTGAACCACATAAATAAATGTTATACAGACCTCCTGTCGTGTTAGTAAGTCACTTTCTTGGACAGTTGAAACACCCATGCCACTCCATCGCCATTATCTAACAATTATTATTGTCGATAGATCCTGGGTGTTTACGGAAAATAATTTTTGCATGCCCCAATGCATAAAGTCTATATACCATTTATTTTAACAACTTCACCAAATGGGAAAATTGCACATAATGGAGTTTTGTTGGTCACACACACTTTGTAAAGTAAAATATCTTTTACAGTAGTTATTTGTACATTTATAGAATTTTAAAAACAGTGTATATATATGTTATGAGGGTCATAGAATGGGTTTGATGAATATGTGGGTTTGCTATATAAATTCAATCTCTTGTTTCAATGTACTGTATGTGTGCAATACTAATTCTTCATACTGTGTAACTACTGTAAAAGACAGACAGAAACTATTAGTAGCTAATGACATTTCTGTGGTAAATAAACAGCTGGTCACTTTTGTTTTACAGACTATCATCTAGGGCAATTGGAAACAGTGGAAATGGAAACTGAAATGGTTAAATTGTCATATAAATGTACCTAGAGTAGGACCGCTGTATAACAGCTGCCTCATAAATACCACCTCTGTACAAAGACCATAAATTAATTATGCATACTGACCTTATAAGATCACTTCATGGTCACCTTTTATAAAGACCACCCTCTTTACAAAGACCACCACTCACCTTGTAATAATACCTAGGTTCCAAACATCTATTTTATGACTTATCAAAACAGCTATATACATAGGTCAGCTAAAAAATACTACACTCTTAAGATATCATCTCTTTATGAGACCTCATTTTTTTGTTGATACAATAGCTTGTAGTATACTAGCCACATTTCACTTGCATGGATTAAGGACTTGACACATTCTGGTACAAACTAAGTGATAATGGTAGATGACTTTGTCAGAGAAAATTGAGGCTGGTTTTGGGTGATGTTTTTTATGGGCCACTCCTATACCTTTGTCATCCCTACTATACGGTACTATTTTACTGTTTGATTACAAATGAAGAACATTATGAGAAGGGAATCTGCAATCAATCCAGTCACCAGGGAAAATATGGATAATTCAAATTACAAATCTAGAGGTAAGCCATAATGTGTAACTACAAATTGATGCCTTGGTGCTGTCAGTAAAACGGAATGGGAATCAAGAAGGAAAAAGGTAAGTCAGTAATGTGTGCATTGAACATACTGCAGTATACCAAATGGCACCTGCAAGGTCTAGCAGTGAAAATTCAAGCCTGTAGCCTTGGCCACTATCAGGTTATGCTTGTCTGAAGGTATATCAGGCAGTTAGTTATAGACTATAGTTAGTCAGTTGAAAACTCTTAACTGTACTATAGTGTTTACTTTATTGCATGTTTTAATACTATAGGAATAATGGATAATCCACAGTCCAAGGAAAAAGAAGTATTCACAGCCAACTATGTTAAAATCTGTAGTACTCTGACTGACATTGATAGTCTTCTGAAATATTTTGTAGAAGAAAATGTCATCAGTGTTGAAGATCAAAGTGGAATAAACTCTAAAGTTAAGGAATTGGAGAAGGTCACCAAGTTACTCCAGCATATTTCTGGTCCATTAGAGAGTGGTGACAGTAAAGGGTTATATACCTTGCTAACTATAATGGATAAACATGGCACTCAAGCTACAAAAGATTTAGCTAACAAACTATGGGGCTCCTTAAAGGAATGTTCTGCAGGTGAGATATACGTATAATAATGGTGATCAGGATTAAGAGCTCAGCACAATTATTTATATAATGTTCCTGAAATTGCTAGGCTGCCTTTGTTTGTTTAAGAATTGTGACTGGCTGAGCAAAAACCAGCTGTTTTACAAAATTCTATTTTGCCTTAAAATAAAGAATCGTGTGTTACAAAAAACTACTCACATTTCAATTGCTTTGGTAAACAATGAAATAAAGCTAGAATCGATAAATCTATATACCATTTTATTTTCCTGTTCATGGAGAGTAAATTATTGTTTCATCTTTGTACAGCAATGGCACATGAGGTTTGGGCACTTATTTACAATGTGGTAGAAATAAAATGTACCATTGTAATTTCTATGATGAATGGCTTGCCTCTTTGTCCACAAGGTGGAGTACAGAGAAAGCACTAGCTATTTTCTGAAGGATTTGTCAGTTCATTTGAACAGGTTGATCCTATTTTCATAGCTTGTTTTAGTTGTAAGTAGTGATCAACTGATTAACCTCCTGTAGTTTATTCACCATATTGTTGGTATACACGAAAATCTCCTACTGTTCCAAATGTCCAGTGCCGGACCATTAATCATTTATGTATCATACAAGGCTGGAACTTTGGCTGTCCACCCTTTGTTACTATAGTAAACACAGAGATGCGATAAAATGGAAATTCATGAAAAATATGACAAAAGAGAAATCAAAATGGAATCTCGTTTTAAATTTCCTTTTTACAATGTCATGCCATATAGCTGGTGTATAGGCTACCTGTGAATGTTACCTTATTAAAATATATTTGCAATATGTGTATGTAAATTGTACTATAAAGCATGTTAAATAATTGTCTACAGATTCTCATCCTGACATTACCAAAGTACAAGCTACACCTGTTGTGACAAAACCACTTGTGAGCAAGGCCAGTGCTCAGTTCAGTAGTCTAGTAAGGACAGTGGAAGCAGTTCTTGACAAGAGCTCTGATAATCTTGATTTGTGCAAACGATTTTGTCTAGACTTAACCATCAGCGATAATTCTGATACCTTGCTGTTCAATGATGAGCAGTTATTGAAAATAGAACAATGTCAAACATTTCGGGAATTATTTAAATTGCTACATCAAAACTGGAGCTGGAGAGAATATTGCATTTTGAAACACATCATCAGTGAATGTAATTCTAAAGAGGCTAGAGATGAACTGGAAAAGCATGAAAAAATAATGAGCTCTTTTGCCGGCCTTCAATTAATTTCAGACAATTTTTTACCAGAAGAATTGCCACGTGATTATGTAAAAATGATCGTTATAATAGAAAAACCGTATAAGAAGCTTACCATGAAAGAGTATGTTGAGATACAAGATTTCATCTTCAAACATATGGATGTCAAACCTTACATAGCTCATCCCTTTATCAAGTTTCTCTTTAGCTCCATGCACATTGAATTGTTTATTCTTCATCATGCAATTCCTCACATGACCAAGATGGCTCATAAAGATATAAGTGTATTTGCAGAAAAGTCTATTACTTACATCAAAATTGGAAAAGAAGTGATTGTAGATACCATAAAAGTATGTGTAATTTCTGCGATATTATAATCTAATCCAAAACAGCCTAGCTGTAAAACAAGAGTGCGGCCCTCAGAAAGGCTATGGTGAAAAAGATGTGAAATCCAAGGTGGAGGCCAAGAAATGGCTGTGATGGTAGGTTAATGATAAAAAATTTAATAACAACAATTCAAGTGAATTTGGTGCCGATTGGTCTTGGCACAAAATTCACCTGAATTGTCGTTATTAAAATTTTTACCGTTAACCTACCATCACAGCCATTTCTTGGCCGCCACCTTGGATTTCACATCTTTTTTCACCATAGCCTTTCTGAGGACCGCCCTCTTTTTTTACAGCTTGGCTGTTTTGGATTAGATTTCACTTCTTTTTGTATTTGTATACCCCAAAGCCGGCCTATGGCCGGCTTTAGTGTATTTTAACCAATCATATATTTCTTTACCACAGGAAGAAGAAAAGATGAAGCAGGGTGATTTCTTTGTAGCTGAACTCTCTACAAGGTGATCCTTCTAGCTGATCTCTCTACCGGATGACTTGTTTGTAGCTGAACTCTCTACAGGGCGATTTGTTTGTAGCTGAACTCTCTACAAGGTAACTTCTTCTAACTGATCTGGCTACAGGGTGACTTGTTTGTAGCTGAATTCCCTACAGAATAACTTGCAATGTAATATAATTGAGTAAATTATAAACGCAATTGAATGCTTTATTAGGGTGACTGTTCTATTAGAGCATCTCGATCTCACATTTGCTACACGTAGTTGCCTTTCGAATCATAACTCAGTGGTTTGTAATCCGATTCTTCTGTACAACTACAAGGACTCTCTATGATGATTATTCCAGCTACATACTGATTTTCAGCTCGTTGCTCTAAGCGGTTTGCCTGGTAGACACGAAAACTAGTAGTTTTTTTATTCATAAAAATCGATCGCGTAATTTTGACACAGGTTGGATTTTGTGACATATCTCCATGGTTTTTATCCTGATTCCTTTCAAACCACAAAAAGGCACTCCTACGATAGTTGCTCCATCTACATAACAATTTCTACTGATTCCTCCAAGTGGTTTACCCTTTAGGCGTGACAAACCTTCAACCATATTTTACGCAAATAATCGGTCATAACACAGTGAATATTCATCGGATTCCTACTCTTTTTTTTTCCCCGGGCTAGATGGACTGCCCTTGCCACCACCTGCAGCACTAGGTGTTAAAGTGCTGGACAGCTGGAAATACCAGCGATCAAACAAGGCCGCCAGACTCCAAGTGACCCTCGGAGTAGGCCAGATCAATATTAGTGGTTGATGGACAGCCAACTGAAGAGTGATGAACCCTCAAACACATCACTGCAGATCTTAACAATGAAAAGCAAAGCCTACATTGCAGCCAGAATAAGCATTTGCTGTAATGAATGCTGCGCTTCTCAGCAACATTGAAGCAAGCTTCCTAAAAACTGTTGTAGCAGTGGGCCCCATGCCACCAGCAGCTGCAAACACCAATGGTGAAAAGCAAGCTCTCTCAACCTCTCTAACATGCTCATCATATGCCCGTCTTTTTTCACGTTCGTGAAGCTGGTAACATCTGGACAATTGGGAGCGAAAATAAGAGCGCGCAAAAGGGTTGAAAACCCTGACATCGAAAAACACATGCTGCCTATTTCGACCCCAAAATTCCCTGGCAACAACATCAAGACGGGCACCATCAGATTCCTACCAAAGTTGGTAAGGAGATCTGCCGTAATGAGCCCTTTAAGTGTGCCAAATTTCAGCCCAATCCGAGCATGCATTTGTGTTATATGGCGGATTTTGCGAAGTGTGTGAAATGAAGATGAAGAAGAAAAAAATGAAGAAATTAAAACGAAATTGTGTTCGCTTGTATCTCGGAAATGGCTAAAGCGATTTTCTTCACATTTGGTATGTTGACTCCCCTAACTTGCCGGCACTTCTCTAGCAAATTTGGTTCCAATCAGATTAGGGATCACAGAGCTACAGAGGTGTGAAAACTGCGTTTTCTTTCTTCCTGTTAATGTACTCACGGTGTGGCGTGCCGGCTTCTTGGGCCGCACGACACACTACCGTGTGTCTTGATCTAAATCAAAACAGCCGAGCTGTAAAAAAAGAGTGCGGCCCCCAAAAAGGCCAAGATGAAAAAATATGTGAAATCCAAGGTGGCGGCTAAGAAATGGCTGTGGTGGTAGGTTAATGGCAAAAATTTTAATTACGACAATTCAGGTGAATTTGCTAGGAAGAGGCAACGCAAATTCACCTGAATTGTCGTAATTAAAATTTTTGCCATTAACCTACCATCACAGCCATTTCTTGGCCGCCACCTTGGATTTCACATCTTTTTTCATCCTGGCCTTTTTGGGGGCCGCACTATTTTTTTACAGCTTGGCTGTTTTGGTTTAGATATCACTTCTTTTTGTATTGCAAGCCACAAAGCCAGCCATTAATTAGCTTTGGTGCTTCCTTCTAACTTTTTTCCTTTCTTTTCTGCAGGAATATTGGAACAAAGAAAGAAATGTTGTGTACAGTTTTTTGTCTGATTAATAATATTTGTATATTTAACAATGAAAAATGATTTTGTTTCCAACACATATTTCTACAGGGTGATTTGTTTGTAGCTGATCCCTATAAGGTAACTTGTATCTAGCTGATATCTCTACAGGGTGACTTATTTGTAGCTGATCTCTCTACCGGGTGACTTCTTTGTAGCTGAACTCTCTACATGATGGTTTCTTTGTAGCTGAACTCTCTACAAGGTAACTTCCTCTAGCTGATATTTCTACAGGGTGAATTGTTTGTAGCTGAACTATCTACAAGGTAACTTCTTCTAGCTGATCTCTCTACAGGGTGATTTGTTTGTAGCTGAACTCTCTACATGATGGTTTCTTTGTAGCTGAACTCACTACAAGGTGACTTCTTCTAGCTGATCCCTCTACAGGGGGATTTGTTTATAGCTGAACTCTCTACAAGTGATTTTTTGCAGCTAAACACTCTACATGGTGGTTTCTTTGTAGCTGAACTCTCTACAAGGTGACCTCTTCTAGCTGATCTCTCTACAGGGTGATTTGTTTCTAGCTGAACTCTCTACAAGTAATTTTTTGCAGCTAAACACCCTACATGGTGGTTTCTTTGTAGCTGAACTCTCTACATGATGGTTTCTTTGTAGCTGAACTCTTTATAGGGTGACTTGCTTCTTGCTGAACTGTCTATAAGATTAACTGTTTGCAGCTGAACTCCCTACAGAATAACTTGTAATGTAAAAGAATTCTATAATGGAGTAAATAAATTAACTGAATGCTCTATTAGGGTGACTGTTCTATTAGAGTATCTCAATCTCGCATTTGCCACACGGAGTTGGCTTTCGAATCATACCTCAGTGGTTTGTAATCTGATTCTTCTGTACTACTGCAAGGACTTTCTATGAAGATTATTCCAGCTATACACTGATTTTCAGCTCATTGCTCTAAGCGGTTTGCCTAGTAGGCATAAAAACTAATACTTTTTTAATTCATAAAAACAGATCACGTAATTGTGACACAGGTTGGGTTTTGTGTCATATCTCCACCAAAAGGCACTCCTACGATGGTTACTCCATCTACATAGCAATTTTCAACTCATTCCATGCAGCGGTTTACCCTGTTGACGTGACAATAAATCGATCTTGTTTTATGCAAATAATCGGTCATAACACCCGAACCATTCATCGGATTTGAAACAAATTTGACGCTAGGATTTGCCTTTGAACTCCCTTTCTGTGTGCCAAATTTCAAGGCGTTGGAGCACGCGTTTGCATTTATAGCAATTTTTGCAAGTGTGCGAGAACACGAAAAAAAAATCGAAAATTTGGCAGCTCGTATCTCGGAAATGGCAGGAGCGATTTCCTTCAAATTTGGTATGTAGACTCCCCTGGCTGGCAGGCAACTCTGTAGCAAATTTAGTTCCAATTGGATAAGGGACCACCGAGATACAAAAGTATGAAAATGACTTTTTCTTTCTTCCTGTCAATATACCCATGGTGTGTCACGTCGGATTCTTGGGCCACACGACACACTATCATGTGTCTTGATACAAAGAACCTTGCATGGAGGACCATAGTAAAAATGGTTCTATAATAGCCATACAGAATCCAACCGTTCTATATTGAGCTTGACAATGTTATAGAACACTTTGATAAACCCATAGTTCTCTGTAAGGTAATTATAGAACTGCCAGACTGATTTGTAAGCTAATAGCCGTTTTGAGTGATTAATCACTCATTCTGACTAGCATATCTACTCAACCAAGCCACTCTAGGCTAATAGCCCATGCTGTGCTGGCTGACCAGTCAACACAACCAGTATGACAAGAAGAACTGGATTTAATTTATAAACATACTTGAATTAAGACTTTCAGTGTTATTGCTACATTTCACTGACATAAACGGACGAGTCCTAGGAATGTCACAGAAATATGCTCATTAAGTACCACAATCGAAAACTTTTAGCCATTACAAAATCAGAGTCTAGAACAAGAATAATGCAGGGGCAACATGGGCAAAACTGCTTATTCTGATAATTGATTTCAGGACTACCCCATGATTCTCTAATTGTTTTGTGTATCTTAAGTGTGCCTCAAGTTTACAGGTCTCTATAACAGTTAAAGTAGTGCCTAGGCTTGTTCTAAACATCAAATATTGCACTCAAAGAGTGGTCTCAAGACAAACATTTAGCACGCAGCTTTGCCTCGTGCTATATTTGTCTCTTGTCCACCTTTAATATGCAATATTTGATGTATAGCACTTGTGGCAGTGCTTTAACTCTTACACAGTAAGATAGCACCGTATAGTGTGGATGATAACGGTGTGGGCGTGGCCTGTGATAAATTATCACCCTAAAACCTGCCTCAATTTCCATGATGACATGACAGTATTTGTTGGGTAAAATCTACCCCAAAAGTGTCTTCAAAGTTTTTGTCAAGTTGGTACAGATTATATAAAAAAAATTATTCAATGGAATTTTCTACTGCTTGCCTGCCTGCCTGCCTGCCTGCCTGCCTGCCTGCCTGCCTGCCTGCCTGCCTGCCTGCCTGCCTGCCTGCCTGCCTGCCTGCCTGCCTGCCTGCCTGCCTGCCTGCCTGCCTGCCTGCCTGCCTGCCTGCCTGCCTGCCTGCCTGCCTGCCTGCCTGCCTGCCTGCCTGCCTGCCTGCCTGCCTGCCTGCCTGCCTGCCTGCCTGCCTGCCTGCCTGCCTGCCTGCCTGCCTGCCTGCCTGCCTGCCTGCCTGCCTGCCTGCCTGCCTGCCTGCCTGCCTGCCTGCCTGCCTGCCTGCCTGCCTGCCTGCCTGCCTGCCTGCCTGCCTGCCTGCCTGCCTGCCTGCCTGCCTGCCTGCCTGCCTGCCTGCCTGCCTGCCTGCCTGCCTGCCTGCCTGCCTGCCTGCCTGCCTGCCTGCCTGCCTGCCTGCCTGCCTGCCTGCCTGCCTGCCTGCCTGCCTGCCTGCCTGCCTGCCTGCCTGCCTGCCTGCCTGCCTGCCTGCCTGCCTGCCTGCCTGCCTGCCTGCCTGCCTGCCTGCCTGCCTGCCTGCCTGCCTGCCTGCCTGCCTGCCTGCCTGCCTGCCTGCCTGCCTGCCTGCCTGCCTGCCTGCCTGATGTGTTTAGCCAAACATGGTGGAAACGTGGCTACAGCTAAGGCCCTACTTCTTTCACAGAAACACTTTGATTCACATCAGAAGAAACTTTTGCCATATTGATACCCATGTGCTACTGTATTGTCTTACTTTTATCCTTCCATAATACTATAGCAGCCATAGCACAGTATGGCTTTGATCTCCAGGCATGCATGGACTGCTTGTGGAATGGTATGCACACAGCGTATGTATGAAAGTATACTACTATTGCGAGTTAGATGGCATGTAAATAGATTAGTCTGGTGGCTATGTCAGGCCTTGGTGCCATTGGGGATGTTGTAAAATGTGGAATGGAATGATATGTTCCTTTCATAACAAATTTTTACTATAAAATTTGCTATGCTTAATCATATTATAGAAAGGTCTAAAGAGAAACCATCTGTTTTTGGAGTGTTTACTAATTTAATTGTCCTGGAGTCCTTAAGGAAGTGAAAATGCACTCTAGAATCTGTGTAAAGGATATTTACTACACAAATTTACACTGAATAACTACTTACCATATATTAGCATGCTACCAGTGTTCAGGGCAACCTAAAAAGGGGGTGGGGCAACTGGAGCAGCCCTGGCCTGTTTGAGGCCTCAGTAAAAATGTATTTGGTGTACTTTTCTGTATTGTATGGGGTCCCTCTTTTATTTTCTTCCTCTGTGCTCTGCCAGTGTGGTATGTGGGATAAGGTGGGAGTCAACTAGTAATATTTGTTTCATCAAATTATTTTGTCTCTCTGAGAGGACACAGTCAACATGGACATGTGGCAGAAAATAAAAGTAGGGCCTTTACAGTATACCGAATGCATTTTTACTGGACCCCAAAGAGGCCAGGTCAGAGAAAATTGCTTCAGTCATCCCTCCCCTTCTACCCCTAGGTGGTTGGTAGCACTTTCATTATGATGAATAGCTGTTCAGAGCAAATCTGCATAGCAGATGTCCTTGCACAGATACTAGAGTGCATTGTCACTTACCTATAACCCCAAGGACGCATTGTACATGTCAAATTAGTGGCTGAAGACCTTTTATAGCCCTTCCATAAATATGATTAAGCATAGCCAATTTATTAGTCAAAATACTACCCAATCCATTTCATTCCATTCCAAATTTCATGTTTTACAACATCCTGTGTGTATCAGTGGTAGGTGCAGCTGGAATGTAAGTGGACCTGCTTTTGTGCTGTTATGAATATAATTATCAGATTCATGATTACTGCAGATCATGACCTCACTCATGAATATGATTACAACGAGCTGGATTGGAGTGGTACGTAATTTTCAGATACTGTAAAACAACAAGAAGTGAATATCTTGTTTCAGTGCTTTTTATTGTAGTGATACTACATTGGAAATTCCTAATATTTTCTTACACTTGTATAATTATATCAGACAGTATAGTAGGGATCATGGAGGTTTGGGCTGTCTTGTCCAACCCAGAAACCAGCCTCACTTTTCCTTCATGGCAGCTTAGCAGTATAGGTTAGGCATGACCAAACCGAAAATGTCTTCAAACCAACCCCAAACCCTTCCAACAAGTTTCTACGAAAAAACTGAATTTCTACTAACCGATTGCCTGCCTACCTGACTGACTGGCTAATGCCTCCAGCCAAGCATAACCAGCAATGGGTGAGGCTTTGGGCTTGATTTCTTCACTGTTCGGCTTTGCTTCGTCCTGAGACGTACCTTTCACAGTGTGTACAATACCCACATGGACTTGCCCCTTGGTGACCCAGTTTTTTGCTGACAATGATTTGCGATAGCTCGTTATTGCTTCCTTGTGGTTGTGTTGACAAGCTACTGTATCTGCCCATATTTTCCGTAGTGAGTGGATTAATTGCAGAGACACTTCTCATACTTTTCCTCATTTGTAATGCTGTGTAACAGGTGGAAAATCACTGAAAATGAAGTGTAATAACCAGCTCAATTTTCAGTATTAATTGTTGGGGTAGAAGATAAATTAGGAGATTTAATTGGATTAGTGATCAAAGAGAAAAAGTAGCAAAACAAGGGAATATTTAAAAAATTTTGAAACAAGAAACGTTGCATGTGCATACCTGCAGATATACTAACAGACATTTAGTCCCTCTACTTCACTCTTCACCAGACAACCTCTCTTGTTTCACAAATTTTATATATTCCCTTGTTTCACTGTTTGTTTTACAAAAGCTCAGTCTGAAATCAATTATGGGAATAAATTAATGCTCACATGACTATTATCATGAGTTGGAGTTAAGTCACAAGAAACACTCAATTGAAGGCGTTTCAGTATCCTTACCATTCTACAAGTTGGGAAACATTACTTGAAGATGAGAAGTAGTCTTATTGCACATAACAAGTATTTCAGCACATTCTTGAATATGGACCATACCCACATTACAGATAACACGAGTTAACCATGCTACAACAAAGCTTACTCCTTTAGTATATGTAACTAAAACACTTGTAAATTCCTTGCGATTTGCAAAAACTCAACCTTTCCATGATATCTTTAGGACTCATCCATTTATTATAACAAACATAGCTACAACGTTACTTGTTAACTGGCCGCAATTGAACCTTTCAGGCATGTATGTAAGGATCCAGTGGTTTCACTCATATTGGCATGGGTGTTTAATAACCTGGCAGGCTATTTGCCTACAATAGAAGTGTTACATAATAGTTGTATTGCGGCTCTCTTGCTTTGGGTGGACATATCAGGCAGACCACAAGTACCCATGTTACAACTATAAAATATATCACTCCAGGCACACTCACCTGATAGATAAAAGAACTACAGAGCATTCGCCATGTTTCTTTTATACATCTGCTTCAGTATTTGTTGATCGATGGTGGTTTTAATAGCATTGGCTAATAGCCAATAGAACATTATTCACACGTCATTATGCTTTACACGCAGTTCTAGAAAAAATGCAATTGTGAGATCTGTTTTTTTTAAAAGTTTTAGCGTTTTGTACTACATTAAGCCTACTAACATTACTGTTGCAACAGTGAGTTATTATATTAAGGTTACTTTAGACTATAAGTTACTCACCTATTTAAATCTACAGGTAGTTTTCCTCTTCGTGTTGTTCTGTGCTCTGCTCGATGGCTGACATGCGGTGTGTAGAAATACATATCCATGCATTGCTCAAACAATCACTTTACTGATCATCCCGTTTAGTAACTGTCAACTGGTCAAAACTTGGCAACTACACTGAGCCTAGCCTAACCTGTAAACCCAAACCCACAATTAAATGCTCTGTGTCGCTCAATACAATGATGTATTGTATTTTTTACTGGTTGTGAATCAAAGCCATGAGTAAACCGCGTTCCCATGTATTGCTTGGCATTATGTGAGTTAAACCCCAAGTGACACCTTTGAATGCCCATGTATATTAATATAGAGTACATATTGTACATATGTGACTGGGTCTGCAAGAACCTGACACAATAGTGTAAGCCTAAATTTCCCGTATAAAGCATTGAAAAATGGGTGAAATATTTGCGTAATATTGAAAAAAAATCGTAAAGTATTTGAATGCCTCTTTCGTAGTGAAGGAAGGGACTAACTAAAAACATGGATATCATCTTATTCGCCTACTCAAGAGGAGTTGGAAAAGCTTTGTTTCGTTACAGTAGACCCAAGGATACGCAAGTTATGAGCACTTGTTTACATTAAGTTGAAGCAATCATATGCGATAGATTTTTCTTCAGTAATTTGGCCTTTGTATGCAGTTAAGAATGGTGATAGAAGGACAAACATACCCAGTAAATGATTCCCCTATCCATGGCGAACACAATGGTGAAAATTTCAGCCCAGTATGTGCGTCAATCCGTTTGTAAGTTACAACCGTTTTAGTAAGCTCCTGTAATTTATTTTCCCTACACTTGCTGTACAAATTGATTTTTCTGTTGTTGCTATTTTGTAGGGCTGTAACTCCGAGGTTATTGGCTTGTGAGGCTGAAACTTTTCCAGAAGGTGTACTTGGCTAAGCAAATTATAAATAATTAATAAACAGGAATTCAAAAAATGTGCTTTTGTGTCAGGTTTTTGCATATACGGTCATTATATCATCCATGCCATAACAGCTTGGCTGTAAAATAGCTGATATTTGGAGCAGCTGTTACTACAGGATATATAATAAACAAAGTTTTAGCATTAAATCTTTTTCATTGACTTGTGTTATACAAAGTACACTGGCTATTCCATTTTTTTAAGTTACTTATGTTCCACCCATTATTCAGCATTACAAATGAAGAAGAGTTTGAGAAGTACTTCTACAATTAATCCAGTCACTATGAAAATTATGAATGAATGCATACCCCAACTATTGATTAGTGAAACATGCAGTGGCCATTTCACTTTCGTTTCTGCTATGTTCTACCTGTTATAATAAACTTGTTTTATGATGTTAGGGTTATCGATGTTAGGCTTGTTTAATTTTTTAGATAACATTTTTAGACAAGAAGGCTGTGATTGATAGTATATGTGGCCGTCTCAGCAAAAGCCTGACTTGTTGGTACACCTTCCAAGTGTTGTTTTTTCAGCATTATCTACAGTGTCCAAGTAATGAAGTTTCAGCCTTCTGTGATGAGCAGTTTTGGAATTATATTGCTAGACAGCAGGAAGAGAAAACAATCAATTTGTACGGCAACTATACTGAAAATAAACTACAGGTGCTTACATTCACAGCCATAACGTCCTTTTGCAGTAGTCTACAATGTTGCAATGCAATTTGGCTTAAAATGTTCACCATAGAGCAACAAATCAGTCAAGGTATAGTGTTAGCCTTGTAGTCACTTATGCATATGGATATAAAGGCGGTTTAGGTGATGAAATGACGATGATTTTGCTTATGTTTACCCCATCGTAAACAAATGCATATGACACAGATACTTTTGGGGCTACAGAAACAAATCAAAGAGTTTCATACTCTCCATGAGCAGACAAATAAGGTAGTGTATAGTTGTAATTGATTTGAGTCTTCCTTCTCCCAAGTAATGGCCCAATAAAACTTGTGTATTCTTTTGTTGAAGGATGCGTAATTTTACTTTTTTTTTTCAAAATTCCAATTTTTATTATGCTCTGTCCTCAGAGGATAATTTAGATTTTGACAATTTTGTTTGCAAGTGTAGTAGGTAGTGTAAATACCCAGGAACATCTTTTGGCTGCTAGAGCTTGGAAGGAAGATTGGTATGGCTGTTTACAATATGACCTTCTGTCAGCTTCCTGGCTTATCTGTTAATCTCAATTCCATTGAGATTGGTTGTTTAGGCCACTTTATGCCAGACACAATTGTCCAAGTGGCCAATGCTTGTGCAATGATGAAGACTGTAAGATCCTGTTTGAGCAGGCTGCTCACACTGCTATCTCCTGCTCATACAGTATTTTTAATTCTAGAACCTCCCCAGACTGGGATCTATTGGTTTGCCTAAACTGAACTTTTCTGCACACCATAAACATTATTTTTGTATTGTAATTTAATAGTGTAAGTCTTTCCAGGGCTCCTGTACTGTTCACCCAGTGCATGGTACCCCTGAATCTATACCCTTGTAGTTATGTTGTATATCAAGACACACGATAGTGTGTCGTGAGGCCCAAGAAGCCGGCGTGCCACACCGTGGGTATATTGACAGGAAGAAAGAAAACGTTATTTTCACACTTTTGCATCTCGGTGATCTCTTATCCGATTGGAACCAAATTTGCAACAGAGTTGCCTGCCAGCCAGGGGAGTCTACATACCAGGAAATCGCTCCAGCCATTTCCGAGATACAAACTACCGAAGTTTCGATTTTTTTCTTCATTTTTTTTGGCAGGTTATATAGAGCCGGCACTGGTTACACTGTTTTGCCTGCTATTTTACCGGCAGTAGAGGGTATAATACTTAGAATGTTACGTGCATTTAAAAAAAAACTTGTACAAAAAACCTAAGAAAGTGAAAAAAAAGTTGTCTAAGTGAGAGCTCGAACCCGGGCACCCGTACTCATAAGAAATGTTTGTAACAATTATACCAGCTCCTCATCTCCTTTAGTTTCTACCTTATAAACATCCGACTGAAGTGACTTCTATATATAACAAGAGTGAAGAAGAAACCAAAGCTGAACCCTAGCCTACCCTAACGCTAAGGAACTACTTTTCGCGTCCCCTAAAGTGAATGCTCGGGGCAACCTACTAGATGCGTGCCCTAAAGTTGAATGCTCGGGGAAACCTACTAGACGCATGCCCTAAAGTCAAATGCTCGGGGCATATTGGATGCGTACCAACTCTAGCTCGCCTAGACACAACTGGTTTGTTTGATAGTCCAGCAAATGATGGACTTGTGCCGGTAAAATAGCCGTTCATGTTCATAACCGGTGCCGGTACTATATCCACTTTGTTTTTTGTTTTTTTTTAACCAGGCGCACGCCCACAGCCGGCCAAAGGCCGGCTGTGGGCGCTCGCCTGGTTTACTGAAATTGTTTTCGTAAAAGTGTGTGTGTGTACCTATCTATATATCTACGTATCTATGTTTGTCCGTACGCACCCACGTGAGCAAAATCGTTTAATAATGGTAAAGGCAGTTTTATGTAAGAAGTAAAAGTGAAATGAAGTCTGTATTAAACTTCTACACGAGTGAACTTTACTCTGAGGTGGCTTCTTTTCGGCAGACTGAAATACGGGTGTGGTGACTTTTCTCAGACTACCTTCCCCTTGAGGCTTTCAGGCATTTAGCAACTGAAAAACAACGGTGCAGGCCTTGTACACTATCAGGAATAGCCTATCGCTTCAAGTTGATAGGGGGCGTATCCATTACATACGAGAACGAAAATGAAGAGCAGCTTTGAGGCTTTGTCGAGAGAATTTGTGGGAAAAAACATGTTAGTCACACTATAAAACAGTTTAGAAGATAGTTCTGTGCGTAATATGTTGGTAAAAGCGGTTTGTTTAACAAACGCTTCCTTAGCAGTGCATAGCAACGTAATTGAACGAATTACGAATATTTCATGAATTACAAAATACGAGAATTAGCTAATAATATTATTGCACAACCCAAAACTACCCTATTGTAAAGTAGTAATACATAGTTGGTTAATTCATGGTAGCATATACTGTCTGTAGTTAATTCCAGATGAGTTAGCTAGCTGCATGGCGCCTGGTTTTTAGAAGTAGCACAACATCAACTTGTTTCTTCTTCGTGTTTTCACACACTTGCAAAAATTGCTATAAAATGCGAACGTGTGCTCCGATCGCCTTGAAATTTGGCACACAGAAAGGGAGTCCAAAGGCAAATTCTAGCATCAACTTTGGTGCAAATCCAATGAATGGTGCGGGAGTTATGACCGATTATTCGCGTAAAACAAGATCGATTTATTGTCACGCCTACAGGGTAAACCGCTTCATGGAATGAGTCGAAAATTGCTATGTAGATGGAGTAACCTTTGTAGGAGTGCCTTTTGGTGGTTTGAAAGGAATCGAGATAAAGACCATGGAGATATGACACAAAACCCAAACTGTATCACAGTTACGGGATCGGTTTTTATGAATAAAAAAGTATTAGTTTTTACGCCTACTAGGCAAACCGCTTAGAGCAATGAGCTGAAAATCGGTGCATAGCTGGAGTAATCTTCATAGAAAGTCCTTGCAGTAGTACAGAAGAATCGGATTACAAACCACTGAGTTATGATTCGAAAGCCAACTCCATGTAGCAAATGCGAGATCGAGATACTCTAATAGAACAGTCACCCTAATAGAGAATTCAGCTAATTTACTCCATTATAGAATTCTATTACATTACAAGTTATTCTGTAGGGAGTTCAGCTGCAAATAGTTAATCTGATAGATAGTTCAACAAGAAGCAAGTCACCCTATAGAGAGTTCAGCTACAAATATATTGCTGTAGTGATTCAGAACATTACAAGTCACACTGAAGAGAGTTCAATTATAAACAAGTCATGCACGCTATAGAGAATTCAGCTACAAACAATTCACTCATTGTAGAAGTTCTGCTACAAACAAGTCTTCATGCAGAGAGTTTAACAACCAAAATCTACCATGTAAAGACTTCAGCTAGACTAACAAGTTACTCTGTAGAGAGATCAGCTAGAAATAAGAGAGAGCTCAGCTAGAAATAAGAGAGAGCTCAGCTAGCAAACATCACCTTGTAGAGAGTTCAGCTACAAACAAATCACACTGTAGAGAGATCAGATAGAAGAAGCCACCATGTAGAGGGTTCAGCTGTGAAGTGATCACCCTAGAGAGAGTTCAGCTAGAAAAATCACCCTGTAGAGAGTTCAGCTACAAAGAAACCATTGTGTAGAGAGATCAGCTAGAAAGAAGTCACCTAGAGCGACATCAGCTACAAAGAAACCATCCTGTAGAGAGATCAGCTAGAAAGAAGTCACCTAGAGCGACATCAGCTACAAAGAAACTATCCTGTAAAGAGTTCAGCTACAAACAAATCATCCTGCAGAGAGTTTGGCTACAAAAAAAATCACCCTGTAGAGTATTCAGCTACAAACAAATCACCTTGTAGAGTGTACAACTAGACACGAGTCACCCAGCAGAGAGATCAGCTACAAGAAGTTACATTGTAGAGAGATCAGCTACAAGAAATTGCCTTGCAGAGAGTTCAGCTACAAAGAAACTATCCTGTAGAAATTCAGCTACAAACAAACCACCCTGTAGAAATATCAGCTAGATACAAGTTACCTTATAGGGATCAGCTACAAACAAATCACCCTGTAGAGGTATGTGTTGGAAATAAATCACCATTGTAGAGAGTTCAGCTAGAACAAAATCACTCTGAAAAGAGTTCAGCTACAAACAATGGGAATTTCAGCTACAGTTCAGTTATGTATAAGAAGTCACCTTATTACCTACAGTATTATCTTTTATTGTTAAATATACAAATATTTTTAATCAGACAAAAACTGTACACAACATTTCTTCCTTTGTTCCACAATTCCTGCAGAAAAGAAAAAAAAAAACAAGTTAGAAGGAAGCCCTAAAGCCGGCCATAGGCCGACTTTGGGGTATACAAATGCAAAAAGAAATGAAATCTATTCCAAAACAGCCAAGCTGTAAAAAAAGAGTGCGGTCTCCAAACAGGCCAAGGCAAAAAAAGATGTGAAATCCAAGGTGACGGCCAAGAAATGGCTGTGATGGTAGGTTAATGGCAAAAATTTTAATTACGACAATTCAGGTGAATTTGCGTTGCCTCCTCCACTAGGATTCGGTACCAAATTCACCTGAATTGTTGTAATTAAATTTTTTGCCATTAACCTACCATCACAGCCATTTCTTGGCTGCCACCTTGGATTTCACATCTTTTTTTGCCTTGGCCTTTTTGGGGGCCGCACTCTTTCTTTACAGCTTGGCTGTTTTGGAATAGATTGTCTTAACAAATAAGACGTACCTACTGTATCCCCTCATTGTAACTTCAGTTTTGTTCTTTGTAGTAGGTATATAAGTAATTATGCATGTTCGTACTGTATTTTGTGACTTGGTTAGTTATTATTTTCTCAATGCGCATACATATGCGAATCAGTCGGATTTTATCTGAGACGGTCATTTTATGTTACTGACAGGCTATACCTGTTTACATGACTGAAATAGAAATTAAAATAGCTGCAGGTGTAGATGACTTCCTTGTTTTTTTTGATTTTTATAATTCCTATTCAAATGTAAAATTTCTATTTTTTAAACTAGGCACACAGTCACAGCCAGCTGAAGGCTGGCTGTGGGCGCACACCTGGTTACTTGAAATTGGTTTACAGGGTTTTCAGCACTTCCAGCAATTTCGTACAAATCGCATAGTGTTAATGCATAGCATGTGTGTGTTTGTAGTTGATTTATCTGGTACATGCGTAATGGTGGTGGATACCCATACCATGACTCAGACTGCTGTACACTTGACAAAATTTTTTAACAGGGACAGTAGCATTGCTTATTTCACTTCGAGAACTGCCAAATATAGCAAACACGCATGTGCAGCCTCACTACTATGCATTTCACTCGAAATACTGAAAATGTTGTAGCTAGCCAGCCAAAACCATGTGTCTGCATGTCTGGTGGCATGTCTGTCCAACACCAATGTGAGCAAACAGGCTTTGAGCTAGAGAAAATAAACATTCAAAAGACTGTTTATGTGGTGTACTAAAGTAAAGCTTAACTTTCTGTTTCATCGTGTTTACTTGAAGGGGTGTGGCCAGTAAATGAAGCCAAGTAAAATGGTTTATTAATATGTGCTATATGTACAGACATATAACAACAGAAAAACCACGGAATAGGCCTTGTAAGCTACCAGGAATGGTATATCTTTTCAAATTGAAAGAGGGTGTATCCCCTTTGTATGTGAACGACACTTAAGAGCAGCCATAAGGCTTTGTGTATAGAATTTGCATAATGTGACCGGATCTGTGAAAACCCAACACAATCACTCATTTCTCAAATTCCTGTTTATAAAATATTTATAATCTGCTTAGCCAAGTGTACCCTCTGGCAAAGTTTTAGCCTCATATGCGAATAACTTTAGGAGTTACATCTCTACAAAGTAGCAACAACAGAAAAATTGATTTGTACAGCAAGTATACGGAAAATAAATTACAGGCGCCTACAAAAACAGTTGTAACTTACCAATGAATTGAGGTACAGAACTACAATTTTTGCCATCGTGTTTATCATGAACAGAGGAATCGATTACTGGGTGAAATTTTCCTTTACTCACTTTTCTTCACTATATATGAAGGTGAAATTCATAAAGAAAAATCGATTACATACAATTGCTTCGATGTGACGTAAACAAACGCTCATAACTTCGGTATCCTTGGGTCTACTGCAATGAAACAACGATTTTCCGACTCCTCTTGAGCAGGCATACGATGATATCCAGGATTTTATTGTTAGTCCCTTCCTTCATTAAGAAAGAGGCATTCAAAAAATTTACGGAATTTTTACAAGTATTTCACCCAATGTATTCAATGTTTCATCCTGTAAATTTAGGCTTGCACGATTGTGTCGGATTTTCACAGATCCGGTCATATATGATAACATGATAGACAAACCATAAAACAGTTAAGAAGATACTTCTGTGCGTAATTTGTGTGATTCAAAGTGGTTTGTTCGAGTTTCACTTTCTTAATGATGTAGTAATGTAAATAAATTACAAAATAATTGATGAATTACAGAATAATTAGTGATTTACAAAATGCATTAATACTAAATGCACTGCATGTAACAAGGCGAGAAACATAAACATGCTGTGTGTTAAAAATATGTAAAGAATTAACAAATTCAAGGAATAGTATCTATTGGGCGCCTAGTTTTTAGAAGTAGCACAAGTTTTAAAATGGCGATGCAGTTGGGGATGAGAAACTAATTCTCATCCGCACCCACATTGCTGTATTTCTTACCTCATCAAGGATGGTTTGCACCGTTGGTGGTCAAGGGAGACCAATTAGCACCTTTTGTGGTTGTTAACTTGCTAGAGCAGTCTAAGAAAATTGCATTTTGAGCTAGGTAATTCAGCTCTCTAATTAGTAAAAAAAACTTTTTAAATGAATATCTGCCCTCCTGGACTGCTTATTTTGAGTACAGGAGGATGAGAAACTAATAATTAAGGTCTAAACAAAGTTTTGACATTAGACCATTATCACAATCATTGGTTTGTGTTCTGTATTCAGTCTTGTTGCATTCCTAATGAGCTATTATTTTGAATTTTTGATGCCTTTTGTAATTGTTAGAATAGTAAGAAAGGCAGCCAAACTACTATCCAATAAGTTGTGCAATTATTTTTAATAGTGTCGCTGCATGGCTTCATTCTTTCCTTTTTGATGGATTGATTATGTTAACAAGTGAAAGGAAAAAATTAGAAATTTATGTTTGAGTAGATATCGTAGAAATAAAAAGCAGTGAAACAAGGTAGGCCATCTTCACCTGTATGTATGTTATTATAGTGGATATTTAACACCTACTTAATTCATAGCTTTCATTTTTGTGATGCTGTGTTAATAATAATAATACACAAATCAATTCATATAGCATTTAATGCTAATAATTTGTTTTGAAAATACTCAATTATACTCGTACTCAATTTTAACCTCAATTTTAACTTAATTCATGCTTAGTTTTAACTCTCAAACCATACTGTAGTCAGTCAGGTGATTGCTACTATTAGGTTGCATTGCTGATTTTTTAAAAAGTATTGAATGTTTGAAATTAAATGCATTCTTATATTGCAGGTCAAATATGCAGCTTGTGGTTACAGTCACATATTTGTTTACCCACCTCCCTGTGAAGTTACTTGCAAGATTTGCCAACTTCCTTGTAAAGAATCTCAAATCAGTCTCTGTTGCAAGAACAATTTCTGTGCAGGTCATGTCACAACCACAAAAGATGGTGACTCTTATGCACTTCAGAAGGAGTGTCCCATTTGTTGTAGTGATAAATTTGAGTACTTTCCTGACAATCAAGCTGATGAAAAAATTCAGTCACTTCTTATCTACTGCCCTAATAAAGATGTAGGGTGTAACTGGATAGGACAACTAAGCCAAGTGTACATGCATTGTAATGACGACAATTCAGGATGTCTACTTAAAGAGATACGATGTACAAGCAATTGTGGTAAAGTCCTTCAACGGCAACATTTAAGCGACCACTTGTTGCATGATTGTTCACGTTATTGTCCATATTGCAAAAGATCAACTGGTCAACAAGAGATTGTAAAATTCCACAAAGAAAATTGTCAAAAATATCCGATTGTTTGTCCAAATAATTGTGGGGTAACTGTCTCTCGTGACGAAATTGCCGAGCACAAAAATATCTGTCCTCTTCAAGAAATTGATTGTGAATATTACAAAATTGGATGTAGGGACAAAATTCTTTGTAAAGATAAAGAATGGCATTATAAAAACAAAATAAGCAAACACCTTGATTTAATGAAACAACAAATTTCAGATGAAAAAGTAGCCCAAAAATATTGCATTCATTTGGCATATATATTCTGCTGTGGATTGCTTTTGCTTGCTATAATTTGTCAGTACATTTATGTAAATCATAAATACAATGAAATAGAAAGTGATAGGTATATTGTATATAATGAGATGCTTGGAAATTTGAAAATAGAAAACGATGATTTGAAGTATGAAATGCAACACTTAGATATTAGTATCCTACTCCTAACAATGAACCTTCATCTATATGCAACCACAAAAGATCAAATGAAATTTCTTGATGTCATACTGCAAAAAGCACATATTGGTTCAATAAATGATATTGATAGCTGCGCAATGTCAATTAGAAATTTGAATAAATCATTTGCTTCTTTGAAAGAAATCATCACTAAAGGCTATGATCATGTGCATTCTTCTTCTTGGAAACTACACCTAAGGATCTTAAATCTCCTATCTCTACATGGTGACCAAGTGACTCCAGTTGTATTTGCTATGCTTCATTATAGTAAGTGGAGCAAGGAAAAGAAGCCATGGTTTAGCACTGTTTTCTTTGATGTAAAAGGTGGAAATCAGCTATGCTTATTAGTTACACCAATCAACGTTACAGTGTCAGTCTCTCTGATATTATTAACACCAGCACCAAACACAAACTTACATTATGATGGAGTGTTTGCCATTGAACTGTTAAACCAAATTAATGACACCAATCACTTGGTTAACGATTTAAGTTTTAATAAAGTGGCACCATCAAAGCAAAGCAATGAAGCAACCTATACAAATCTTAAATACTTATCTTCACATCAAGATGATGTTGCATTCCTTACAGAAGACCGTTTGTACTTCCGAGTTTCATTTTACAAATAGCTAGGCTATAGCTACACAGGATATTTATCAGGAATTTTTTAGGGTTAAGTAATGTGATGCTCTGATTTTGTAAGATATTCAGTATATCTGAATGCATAGCATACTATTTACACAATTACAATATCTATTGTTAAAGACTTGTAAATCTATAATACCAATAGACATATAGTAGTGAGGCCAGTAGTTTGACCTGTTTTCGATTCTTTCATGATAGAGATTTCAGACTTCCATGACCAGCTATAAAACAGTTACAAGAGTGTAAAATATTTTCATTCACTCTTAGCTACAGTAGTTGCTGCACATGATGCTTAGTGCTTTTAATTTTATAAGCACACACTTAGCTATACCCTGTATATGCATCACAAGTTTTATGCACCTACTACATTAAAATAGGCCTAAAAGTGTGGGATGTAGCCTTTTAGCATAAATGATTCAACTAAACTCTGGTCCATTGTTATGACTATGCACACGTACACTTGTATGTGTGTAGTGTTAAGTGTATTTTTTATTATATGCTGGGCCCATAATGTGACTGGATTTGCAAAAAATTAATTATTATTCTTAGTTGTTAAAGTACAGAACTCAGTATGAGTGTAATGTACAATTTAATTACAAATAAAATTGTTCTTAAATTGATTAAAAGATTCTAACTACTGATGTTGGTAGTCTGTTCCACATAGAAATTGAAAAAAGTGTTAATAGGAGTCAACCATAGACCATAGTTGCTGGCTGTATAAACTATAGGAGTGGTCTTGATAGATGCTAACATGTTCCAAACTAAATAAGAAATCGTAATTTTGAGGTAAAGTGCTGGAAGGAATTTTACACTTGTGTAGGAAGCATGGTTCCTACACGTGTAGTGCTTTATTGAGAATTTTGTAGGAAATATTCCCACACTGTTGAATTTTGTAAGAAAGATTCCTACACTTGGCACAAAGTGTAAGACATCTTCATGCGGTGTAGGAATCATTCTTACAAGTGTAGGAATTGTTCCTACAAATGTAGGAATAATTCCTACACTTGTATGAATTATTTCTACACATTATGCAATGTGTAGGAATCTTTCTTACAAAACCCAACAGTGCAGGAATATTTCCTACAAAATTTCTTAATGCTGCTCTACACGTGTAGGAACCATGCTTCTGACACAAAGGTAAATTTTGGTACATCACAAAACATTTGGTGTGTTTTTGAGAAAAAAATGCCACAACTTAAAGTTTTGGTTTCTTATTTAGTTTGGAATATGTTTGCTGTTTAGGTTAGAATATGTTAAGGGTAAGTTAGGCTGGATGTAGACAAATCCTTGAATTATTTTGTACATCATCAGGTTTAGCTGGTTTCTTCTAACTTGTAGAGTGGACCAATCGAGTTGCTGTATTAACATGTTTGTGGCACTCTGATACCTTGAATAGCAGTTTACTGGCTACTCTTCTCTGAACAGCTTCAATCAGTTGAATATCATTCTGACCGTGAAATTCTCTAATGGTACATGAGTATTCTAAAGTTGGTCTGATGACTTTTGTAAAGCGAGCTCTTTATATTAGTTGGACAGGCATTAAAGCTTCTTTGCACAAAAGCCAAGTACTGAGTTTGCTTTTTTGGATGCAATTTAAATATGATTTGACCATGTTAGCTTGGTATTTAGAGTAACACCTAGATATTTGGCTTTCTGCACTTCTTGAATCTGAATGTTTTGAATGAAATGTGACTGGGCGCCGGCCTGTGATAATAGGGCATGTGAGCACATGATTTTTGTCTACTTTTTCAAACTTTCATTGTACATATCATTTTGTACAATATATGGCAATGCAATTTTCAGCTCTTGGTAAGTATTTTAATTGGTGTTATGATGCATGTTACAGAATCCAAATACTGTAATTATTTTGTTCCAGTACTGAGATATGACCTGTAGAGTGACTGGGTGTAGCTTGTCACTGCTTGTGCCCACATTCCTTAGTTTCGCAGGCCCGGTCACAAATATTGAAAGGTCTTTTTTGTCTGTGGTTCTTACGAGTTCACACTTAGGAAAGCTAAAACACATTCCACTTATATGCCCAGTTTTCAAGTCTCTGGAGTAATTCACAATTATCTTTAGAATAAATAGATCTGTAGATTAGCACATCATCTGCATACAATCTTATGGGGGAAGTGATTTTTTTCGTAATGGCATTAATTAAACATAAAAGTGGACCAAGAACTGTTCCTTGAGGTATTCCTGAAGAAATTGTGGATACAGAACTTTTTCTCCATTTACTATTACTTGTATTCTAGATCTAACAGGGAAATTCCTAATCCATTCATGAATAGGGCCATTGATCCCTAGCTGGGTGGCTCAACTTATGACAAAGACGCATATGAGAGACTTTATCAAAGGCCTTAGCAAAAGTCTAATAGGATTACATCAGTTTGTTTGCCAGCATTAATTTTATGCTTTCTGCAATGTTGTTCACTGTTGATATAAGTTGGGTTTCACATGATCTGTTCTGTTGAAATCCATGCTGTTCTTTACACAATATATAGTACTTCTTCAAAAGGTGGAATATATGTGAGTAAATGACATGCTGAAGTAGTTTGCTGCACACACAGATAAGGGATATTGCCTGGGTTACTTCTTTCACCTTTTCTTAAAAATCGGGACTACATTGGCTGTTGCTAGATTATGCATACATTGTTTCCTCTTTCAATGAAAGGAATAATCCAGGAGTGGGTAAATAGACAGACAGAAAGTTTTAAATTTGTTCCAAAACTCTGAAATTAAAATACTACTACTACTACTACTACAAAAATCTGTGCTATTGTTCAATCTGCTCTGTTCCATTTATATACTGTCCTTTTACTGTTAGTAGCTGATAGGTGAAAGTTAACTTTTACTAAAGAGTGAGCTAGGACAGCCTCATGGTAACTAAGTCCTGGCACTGGCTTACAAACAGTAACCAACGATGGACGGTTTGTGGCGAAAATGTCTAATGTATTATTTCTCCTGTTTAGGAAGTCAACCATACGTGTAAACTCATAATCTTGTACAAAATCAAAAAAAAACATAATGAGACCGTATAGGTGTTATCATTAATACAATATCTTTCCCATTTAACATTCAGAAGTTTAATATTGCCAGCAATCCATATAGGAGAGTTAGGGTGGTTTATTGCAGCATTTGCCAGTGTGTAACATAGATTTTCCATGCATGAAGTATCATTATGTGGAGGGCGATAGAGAGAACGATAATCAAAGGTTGGGATTCTCTCTGTTTGATACAGCAAGCAACTATTCAGCATTTGATTCAAGGTCTTCACTAACTATTCCATTATAAAAACTCCTCCATATCCATCACTTCAGTCTATCTTTCCTGTACACTGTATATCCAGTTGGAAATTTTTCTGATGAGGAGATAGGTGGAGTGAGCCACAATTCACAGCCAGCAATAACATTTGGTGAGTGCTCTGAAACAAAGTTATAAAGGAAGCCTTTTTAGCAGAAATACTTTGAAAGTTAATTCATATTATAAACAGAAACTTAATCAGTAGGAGGACCTGGAGTCATGATTAACTGTTATTAGTAGGCAGGTAAAACAGCTTCTTAAACGCTATCAGCTGTATGCATGTTTAATACTGTGACAGCAAATGGTATTCTCCAGCTATAATTATGTGGTTTTATGCACTTAAATGTTAATTAATTATATAGCAGACTCTGATTCACTAACAAAATAGTACCAAGGTTCCTCTGAACAGTATAAAATGTGACTCGGCCTGCACAAAAGGGCATGTGGACATATCAAATTTTCCTATTTTTTGAAACTTTCATCACTCATATAACTTTTTGTACCATCATACTATTGCCATGCAATTTTCAGTCCTTATTAATTAAACATTTAATTGGCTATGTAATAAAAGTAACAGAATGCAAAAATTCTATTCCTTTACTGAGATATGACCTGTTGTGTGGTGGATGTAACTTGTGCTTACATGTCCTATTATCGTAGGCTCGGTCACATACAGATGGATAATCATTCTTCTTGCACTTCTTAACAACTTTAATAATGATTACAGTACTTCAAAGGAATTAAAATACTTTGTGCAAATGCACGATGAACACATCATACAGGCTTAGTATTCTGTGTATGTACACTCTTATTCTCTCTTAACCAAGATTCCAGCTTATAATTGATTTGTGACTATTTTGGGGTAGCTAACCAGTAACTCTATGATTCCTTATACAGCTTTTTTCTTTCTCACTGGTCTTGCCATTAGTACTAGTAATAACATGGGTAGGAGTGAAATTTGGGATAAATGCTACGAGTGTTGTATTGGAAATTTACCAACAAGAGTGGTATGTATTCCAAATTTCACTGCTACCCATGCTATTCCCAGTTAATACCATACTCGCTGCATATACGCATGCTGTGCATTAGCGTTGCTATGTACGCAATTTGTCACTATGTACTAAACACGTGTCAACACTAATTGTTAACATAAATTCTAGCCAATGAAATTGCAATTACAACTTTTTCACTGCTACCAGTGAAATACGAGATAAATTTCACTGCTACTATTGAGACTTTTATATGGGCAATGAAGCAGGTATGGTATTATTATAGTAAGCACCAAATTTTAGATCAAGATACGAATGAGCACGAGTGGTCATTGCAGGTCTAGAGAATAATTTGGTAAGCTACGGTTTTTTTTTTCATTGTAAAATAATTTTCATATGCAAAACTTGTACGAAAATTTCTCACATGAAACTTTTTATGGAAGTTCGAACTACTCTAATAGAGCAGTCATCTACGTAAATAATGCGAAAATATTTTTACATGAAAATTTTTATCACAAGTTTATTTGCACAAAAATAAAGCGAATTACGGTAAATCTTTCTAATATGAATGCACTATCAGGGCAAGAAATAGCAGGGCAGGAGGTCTGGCATTGTATTGGTCAGAATATTTTTCAGCTGTATATGCTTGAATTTGTAGAAAGATTGAGATACTCTAATAAAGTAGTCATCAGAATATACAACAGTCATGCAATACTCTAAGTCTAATAGAGCATTCAGAATATAGCCAGTGTTCTAATAACACTGCTTGAGTCTCTGTTAATTATCTTTAAATTATGCAAGGACCTTTTCTCTTTTCTCCACTATTTCAAACATACTTATGTAACAACTTTAAAACAGGCTGTGTCCTACAGACTTTCAGCACTTGTGCTGTAACAATAGCAATTACAATTTCAAAGGCTTCCATATCTCAAAGAACGAAGTTTTCAACATCATGAAAGTAAAATTTGCTACTAGCTACTGTGATGTCCAGCTCGATGGGAGAAAGATGTTTGGCATGTAAAAAAGGCTATTGATGCATTCCAGAGTATCTTTTTTCAAACATTTCCCTGGGGTAAAATTCCCCCCAGGCCCCTTAGCTTGACATGCTGCATGTGCTTATCATATGCAGTCAAATATCACATGAAAGTAGATAAATAGGGACCCGCCGATTATGCTGGCATAATTATGAGCATAATAGGTGTCTGAAAGCATTGAGCATAATGCTAGCATAATAGGTAGAATATTTGTGTAATAGTATGAATTCTTGCTTATCAAAATAGCTATCACAAAAAGATCGATATACTCTAATAGAACAGTCAGTAACTCTAATAGAACAATCATATAACTGACCTATTAGAGTATATCGATCTTTTCTGTGATATGCATTTTGACAAGTACTTCAGCCACTTATTATTTATCCATAAATTGGAAATTATTACTAGAGCATGGGAACTGAAGCATAAATAATTGGGCATAATTTGAGCATAATGGGTAAGTATTGAGCATATATTTAAGCATAATAGGTAAATTTTTGAGCAGTGCAGCATAGCATAATAGGTAAAATTATAAGCATAATCGGCGGGTCCCTATAGATAAACTCTGATTTAAATATCATAATTAGATTAATAAAAGTAGTGTGCATTACTATGACCTCCAACCATTGGACTCAAAATCTCTGGGCTTCAGCCCTGAAAAATAATATAATATGGCTGCAAGGGATTTTGCCGATGTATACATCTGAAGCCCAAGGGCTGCAAGCTTGGGTGTATTCAGCAAATCCAAGCAGCCATAGTTTAAGTGATAATTATCATGCACTCACCTATTAGGTGAAAGAACTACAGAACACTCAATCTGTTTGTTTTATACACTGGTATCTGATCATCAATCAAGTGTGGGATAATAGCGCTCAGAACATTATCCATGTGTCATTATATATATATATATATGCTTCAATACACAACGTTGCAACCTACGATTTTGGGATTGTATTAATTTTACTTTTTTGGGCTGCAGTAATGGTACTAATTTTGCTATTGGGACATTGGGACAGTAAGTACATATTATAAGTAAAGTATTTAGGACTATCAGTTACTTGTTACGTGGTCTGCTCAATGGCTAGCGTCAAAGCCACGAGTAAACTGCATTCCCATGATATTGCCTGGGTAATATCAAATATTTCCTTGGAAATATGTGAGTTAAACCCCGAGCAGTGTCTTTTTCCTATGCTAGGGATTTTGTTGATACATGATATGTACGTATCTACAGTGCACCCAAAGCAAAAGGGCACTGGCCGGTGGGCTTATATATAGGGTTTATATATCGGCAAAATACAACACAGTCATGGTATAAGTGATGCATGCATGTATATCACTCTAGGCACACTGATAGGTGAAAGAACCACAGAGCACTCACCCTGTTTCTTTTATGCATCAGTATATGTGACCGGATTTGCGAAAAGGTACCTTTTTCACACACAAAATTTGACCCATTTTTTGAACTTTGAAGCGTCATAACGTTTTAATTATAGCATACCATTGCCTGAAAGTTTTCATGAGTGTGGCTATGGTATCTGGCTGCAATTTGATACCAAATGCAAGTTAATCAGTGTAAGGATTCAAATGTTACATTATTTTGTTTGCTGGTATGTAAAATGTGTGGAAAAGGTACCTTTTCGCAAATCTGGTCACATATCATGATCGATAGTGCGTGGGCTAATAACTATTAGAAAGGTATTATGTCATTATGCTTTATGTATAATTCCAGGAAAATTGAAATTGTGGGATCCAGTTTTTAGTTTTACTCTTTTGCACTACATTAAACCTACTAACTTGGCTATTGGGACAGTAAGTTAATATATCAAGTACTTAGGACTAAAAGTTACTCACCTATTCAAATCTAGCTGTCCTCTTTGTGCTGTTCCATGGTCTGCTCAATGGCTGATATGTGGTAGAAATACATATCCACGCATTTCTCATACAGTTATTTTCCTGGACAAATTTCTCCTTGATTTTGATTTCTCTGCAAGAATAATGCTGGAACTTTTAGATTTAATATAAGAATTTTAAATTACTATGCCACTCATCAACTGAAATATAATGCTTGTAAATGAATTTCTATGATGCACTGTACCAGGATAGCATGTAGACAGACACTATCAAATTCATCCAATGTTAATTTCACATCTTGTTAACTAAATGGGTACAAATTAAAGCACATGGCAATTCTGCACTTCCATAAGATAAACATATAAACTTAGCTTCCAATTCAAAATAATTTCCAAGTCTATTATAGACAACACATGTTTCTGATATGTATACATGGCTTCACATAAGTTGTATGGCAAAGTCAAATACAGTTGCAAGCTGCTGCATGCATTTTCACTGCTTTCTATAATGGTTGGTTCAATGTCATGACCACATGTGGAGAACTTGTCACTATACAAGAGTTTAGCATAATTGTTTTGTTATGCTACTATATTAAATTTTCAATCTATAACTATGTATAGCTATACTGTGGCTTATTGACAAATTAAATGATGACCAATCTGTATATGTACACTGTATTCACCTGTACGTACATTATATATTCAAATTATGTACGTTCATATGTTCAAAAGTATCATGTATCATAATATAAGCTATCTTATAGTACTATCTACAGACTACACATGAAATTTCTATTGATCAGGATATGTGCATGAAATGAGATATGTCCACATCCATGTTATACATCCTCCTTGGAAGCTATGATAATGTGGGATAAGTGTTTGGGTCCAGTGTATTGTGTTAATGTAACACATTTTGATAACTGTAAACACTCTACATATGAGTTACTACAGTACATTGATCTATGATACTCAGGAAATCTACATATACCTGTTTACATTAACTAGCTGGTATATCACGTATGTGGTAGGGATCCAAAATTCATAGTAGCAAAATTAGTAAGTTTGCAAAAACAAAATTTTATCACAGCAAACGCATGAAAATTTTTCTCAAGAAATCAGTGAATGACACATAATGAAACTGCCATAATAATATTATATTGTATGTTTATAAAAGCAGATTTCATACACTTCTTATCATGTATAGTTGGTAGTCCACGGACAATAAAATAAGTTTTTCAGTAAATTATATGGTATCAGTTGCAGAGGTGCAAGTAAGGGGTTTTGAATTACACCATGTAAGCTTTCATCATAATTCACTAAAGTAGTGTCATAATTTGGCAACACAAAAAAAAAAAAGAATCATGAATCATTATGCCCATTAATACAGATCTCATAAGGTTGGCTACTATCAAAACTAAAATACAACAGTGTGGGTCTGCTGTCTACGTGAGCTGCAAAAGAGATTCTATATGTGCTTTGTGCTCTATGTTATAGCCTAAATTGTCTAAACAAGTTTGGGCTAGTGTGGCAAAGTGCCAGAGGAGAGGTGGGCCGAAGGGGAGTAGCTAGCATGTTATGCCTCAGGAAATTAGCTGTGAAAACTTTGAATCTGGAACAATTGATTTATTAGATTTAAAAAATTAGCTATGCCTACAGATTGCTAAGCAGGGTTGTAACAGGGGTGGATTTATACATGGAAAGCTAGCGCACTAGTGCCTCAGGTGGAGGTGTCAAGTTAGGGATCTAGTCTAAGAGGCATGCCCCTTCCAGGAAGTTTTAAATAATAGATTCTAAAATTTGGTAACATTCCTACACTATATTATACTGTACAATTTATGCTACCTGTAACTATTTCACTGCCCTTTCAATATTGCAGTATTGTTGTGTATTTATACTGACATGCACCATCTGCTGGTTGAGATCAACTAAGAGGACTGAAATAGACTTGTCTGGCAAAGTGGCCATGGACATGAGTTGTTTGGCAAATACCCACAAGCATTGTCTCTTTAAAACAATGAAGTTAGCTATAATTAATTAATTATAGATAATTAAAACCCTACAAAACATAATTTTTGCAAAGAAACTTAGACATGTAAAACCAAAGCCAGAGAACAGTAATCTAAAGCTGGAGCATATTATGAGGTGGCAGTCAATTAACTTATAATCATCAACTGTACCTTAGTTAGCAAAGAATATCAGAATTGTCTGGCAGAATACCCCTCTCACTGGAATTTAAATGAAATTTTGAAATTGAATCTATGAGCATTTTCAGTGGTACATACGTACTTGAAGTATTTCTATGCTGTGGCAAAGTAAGTATTCAAAACATGCACAACAATTGGTGATCAGTGAATGGTAACTCTCCTTACTGTCCCTTATTGAAATGTGCATGTAGTAAATAATGATAATAATAATTATGATGCTCATTTGAAGTAAAATTCACTTGCTAGAGTAAAATACTTGTGAGTCCATAATACAGTGTCACAGTGAACAGATGTACACTATTGAGTACTACACAGTGTAGTATTATAATAAATAATAAACCAGTAGGTTTTCAAAACATCTACAATGAATAGGGGTTAGTGAATGGTAGCTCTCCTAACTGTCACTTATTGAATTGTGCATGTATATGTATGCAATTGAGCCAGTCACATGAAGAATCGCATAAGTCCACAGTACATCATGCTTGAACAGTATATTTTGGAACAGTAATGTGTAACTACCCAAAAAATTTGTTGAAGCAACAATACTTGAATTTCTTGACATTTTAAACTAGTTTTTTTTTTGAAATACACTGACTACTTACGTGAAAGGAGAAAAGGCATAAGTGCATAGGATATGATTGGATTTATGCCGCTCTTCAACTGTCAGGCTCAATTGTACATTGCTTACTGTTTAAACTGATAACAAAGTTGTGCTAAGCCATACAATCCATAGTTAAATAGCTCCTCAAATTGTTGAGGACTATAGTTAAATCTGTGCATGTTGGATATCAACACTTAGAGAATGGTAACAAAATATACCTGTATTATAATTGATTGCAGTTTTACCAGTTTCAATACTATTAGCTACTGTAGTTGAGAGTCCATGAGTGAACAGATGTACTGTATTACACAGTTAATACCATACACTATAGGTTTTCAAAACATGTAGGGGTTAGTGAGTGGTAACCGTCTTTACTGTCCCTTATTGAATTGTGCATGTGTATGTATGTAAATTTACATTGTTTACTGTTTAAACTGATAACAAGGTGGTTGTACTAAGCCATAATATTATAATTCATAGTTATTGATATCATGATGAAGACTAGTCAAAGCTGTGTTATTATATTAACACCTAGAATGGCAGGTGAATGTTATGTAAAAAGTGAATGCTAAATTTCCAGTACTCTTTACTGATTGAGGTTTCAATACCATTACTTTATTAAAGCCATAATTGTGACCGGGCCTGCGAAAATAGGGCATGTGGGCACAAACTACACTCCATTACTCTACAGATCATATCTCAGTACTGGAAAAGTATATTTCCATTCTGTAACTTGTATCATGATGCCAATTACATGCTTACTGAAAGCTGAAAGTTGCAACACCATAGCATAATGGTACAAAACGTTATGAGTGATGAAAGTGTGAAAAAGTAGGCAAAAAACGTGTGCCCACATGCCCTATTATCGCAGGCCCGGTCACAATTTATGTTTGGTCATAATTTATTAGCTATGACTTCTCTTTAGTGCAGTATATGTTGTTTCCCATTTCTAACACCGTACCTATATCATAACACCGTACCTATATCATAACACCGTACCTATATCATAACATCGTACCTATATCATAACACCGTACCTATATCATAACACCGTACCTATATCATAACACCGTACCTATATCATAACACCGTACCTATATCATAACACCGTACCTATATCATAACACCGTACCTATATCATAACACCGTACCTATATCATAACACCGTACCTATATCATAACACCGTACCTATATCATAACACCGTACCTATATCATAACACCGTACCTATATCATAACACCGTACCTATATCATAATACCGTACCTATATCATAATGTACAGTAGCAGTATGTGATGGGATGTGTAACCCCCTGTGTTTTGTTCATACTGATAGTTGTGGTATTTCCACTTGAATGTTGTGTTACACAATTGTTACTAGTGTGTGAACTAAATAGGCTTGAAGAAGTATGTACATGGCAGAATAATATACCTTCGTACAACTAGTAATGACATACAGTAGTAGTAGTAGTAGTAGTAGTAGTAGTAGTAGTACACTAAAAATGTGGACTAGAGTAAAACATAAGCGAGCTCATAAACTAAGCCCTAGCGTATTATGTACTGTACCTATTCTATTCTTTTGAACAGTGCTCAATAATCCAGCCTATTATGCTCACTTTTATGCTTTCAAAATCAAGATTATGCTTGAGACCTGACTGTTTTACAGAGTATATCATCAGTATTACTGACTTGTATTATAGTAAGTGACTGCTCTTTCAGAGTATCTCAATCCTATTTCTAAAAAGTGTGAATACCAGCCAAGAAACAGCTCATAACATCATTTAATCATATTACGTGTTTTCAGCAGTAATAATTGTACATTATTTGTTTCCTTTTTAGTGCATGCATTGCACATTAATTATTTTTGAAAATCATTTTTTTTATGCTTTCCTAGCTATTATTAAATTTTTCTTGTCCCACTGTGTAATGGATGAATTTCATAATAACAAGAGTTGGCCCTAGCCACCTGAAGTTTACAATATTTGTAGGGGAAAATGTCTATAATAGCATCTCCAAATTTTAAAAGTATAGCATAATAGGTCATAAGATATAACATTTTAAAGTTTGTTATTTTACCATACGTTGTCTATGAGAAGGGGCAACTGTTCTGGATAATGTGTGGGGAAACAACAAATTCAATTAATGTCATTTCTCAATTTAACATTATTTGTAGGTGTGAATCTCACAATTAACCTCTCCAAATTTTAAAACAATAGAATATATAGATCATGAGATATGACATTTTGAAATTTGTGGTTTACCCATACATTATCTGTGTGATTGCCAGCAACTGTTACCCCTCCCATAGATAATGTAAAGGAAAAATGCAAACTTTAAAATGTCACATCTCATCACCTATAAAGGCTATCCTTTTTAAAATTGAAGACGTTAGTTTTGACATTTACACCTATACCTATAAAATAATGTAAAATTCAGGTTGCTAGGGGAAACAGTTTAAAATTCCTTATTATGAAATTCATCTATTGGCCAGGGATTACCATAAATCAAAGACTGCGAACAGATTTAGTCTATAAATCATAGAAATATCATATCATATCACTATTGTTGAATAAAAACTACATTCAGTACTAGAATTATTATGCCAGATGGCAGTCACAGAAAGATAGCTAGTATTATCACACTATGTGCAACATCCATAGTTATCAGTAAGAAATGTTCACTTCCTTCAAAAAGAGTAACTGTAAAAAAAAACAATCATTGCTTGATTTAATGACACAACATTATAAATGAATTGGGATTCCTGGAATAAAGCCAAACAAATACCTTGATATCATCATCATCAACATCCTTCACTGCCACTTTGATCAGTGTGGTAAAAAGCCAAATATCAACTTAAATGAACCAATCAAATCAACATGATTGTCCAATCTATAATGGTGACCAATGAAATGAAATATCATAATTAACTATATGCATTGGTGAATTACATAAGATAATGAATATTGTTACTGTCAGTTTAGAGTTTGTAGCAATGGTTTAGGATAGTTTTGTTTATAGTGTTGACAGTGGTTACATGTTGACAGATCTGGACAGGGGCTGATCCAGGAGCTGGCAAGGGGAGGGGCACACACAGGCTAAGTTATAGGTGGTTGGGGAGAACCAGATTTCTTGTTAGTTGTTGCATTTTTGAAGCAGTAATAATTGCCTCTTAGTAGTGTTTCACTGTTGTTTTGGCCATTTTGGCCTTTGAAAATGGCTGTGAAGTCTTAAAAGGCTATCAATGTCTTTAGCTGGTCACTGTAAAGTGTTAATAATAATAATAAATAAAATAAAAGTAGCAATACAATAATTATTTTGTAGGCACTTATGCAC
This sequence comes from Dysidea avara, assembly GCF_963678975.1. Taxonomy (NCBI): domain Eukaryota; kingdom Metazoa; phylum Porifera; class Demospongiae; order Dictyoceratida; family Dysideidae; genus Dysidea; species Dysidea avara. Next base: position 9,002,242 of record NC_089273.1, on the reverse strand, counting down.
AGCTAGTTTGACTTATTCGCTTAGTTTTAGGTGAATTTGCAATTATAACTACTAGTGAATTGTGCATATTTTCATGATTTTTAAGTTGATCTTGGCCTGAGTATATTTTAATCAAAAGAAGTAGCTAGCTATGGCTACTCCACAAGGGGGGAGGGGAAGCATTTTCCCCAAATGCCCCATCCTGGATCCGCCATTGCAGGTTTACTATACTGTCACTGTCTAGTCACCACATGTGTACATGTATTCCATACATTATTTATAAATAAACTAAAAATAATGTGACTGGATCTGTAAAAGGGGTCTTATAGCCTCTCTAATTGTGTGTACTTGGCAACCCATAACTTGAATTGTGAATATTGTACTACCCTGAAATTTGGTCATATTATATTCTCAACATAACACTATTTGATTGTGTAATATGAAGGTGACAGGATAAACACTCAAGGAGTTATGAGTAGTCAAACATAGGAATTTGGAGAAGCTATAAGACCCCTTTTCGCAAATCTAGTCACAAATGTGACTTGCATCTAAGAGTTTGTAGTGGCTGTACATACATTAGTTTTTTCACTGAGTAATTTATGAGAGAACATCCATGCAAACTGCACCAATTATACTTTTAGCATTCTGTGGCACCTGCAAAGTAACATGTGTGGTTAACCACTTCAATCGCTGTCTATAGTTAACTCTGTGCAGCCTCATGTAACTCTGTGCAGCCTCATGTAACTCTGTGCAGCCTCATGTAACTCTGTGCAGCCTCATGTAAGTTACATTAGGCTACATTGGGTTACATGAGGCATTAGGCTGCAAAGTGTTACACGAGGCTACACAGAGTTACATGAGGCTACGAAGGGTTACATGAGGCTGCACAGAGTTACATGAGGCAATACATAGGGTTAAATGAGACTATACAGAGTTACATGAGGCAATACATAGGGTTACATGAGACCATACAGAGTTACATGAGGCAATACATAGGAGGCTACACAGGGTTAAATGAAGCTACACTGAGTACCATGAGGTCTAGACAGGATTACATGAGGCTGCACAGAGTTACATGAGACTACATTGGATTACATGACGCTACATTAGGTTAATTGAGGCTAGACATGATATGGCTACATGAGGAGAAATTGGGTTACATGAGGCTATATACATTGGGTTACATGAGGCAACACCAGGTTTCATGAGGCCAGACAAGGTTACATAAGGAGACACTGGGTTACATGAGGCTACACAGAGTTACAGTACATGAGGCTACACAGGATTACATTAGGAAACATAAAGTTACAGGAGGATACATCTGGTTACATTAGCTTTACATAAGGGTACACAAAGTTGCATGAGGCTATACACAGAGCTACATAAGGATACATTGGATTACATGCTTGAGGCTACACAGAGTTCTATGAGGCTACCAGAGTTACACGAGACTACACAGGGTTACAACAGGTCAAACAGAGGATAATATCTATAGTCTGGAAGAACCACAGGATTACAACAGGCTACACAAAAGGTTACAACTATATGTATTTGTATTACATAACTACTACTACCTTTGCAGTGTCCAGCACTAAAGGTTTGACGGTCTTTGAATTAACTATCTTAATAAACAGAATGCTTGAGAATTTGCAAACAGCTCAGGTTACACAGGCTTCACAGGGGTAAATTAGGTTACAATGAGCTACATAAGGCTGCATTGGGTTACATGAGGATGACTACACTGAGGCTACAGGAGTACAAAGGGTTACAACAAGCTATGCAGGTTTACAACATGCTATACTTGGCTACTAAACTGAGGATATACGCAAGGTTGCACCAGACTACATAGGGGTTCATGAGGATAAGCCTGTTAAATGAAGCTACACTTGGATGCAAGTGGATCTGTGGATACACCTATAGGTAATAGTGGATCGTGATACACTGGGCTACAAGTGCACATTAATACACAGTCACTTCTATAGAGGATACACTGGGTTACATCAACTGAGTTACAACAGGATTTCACATCGGTACACAGTAGGTAATACTTTGTTACATGAGAATACACTGGGATACAAAATGGAAGTACTGGGTTACAAAATGGATGCTTGGGTGTATACATACAATCAGTATTTTTCCTATAATACAGTGCTGTAATTCACAATAAACTTGTGCTAGTCTCCATTTAACTGGGTTTTTAGCACAACTATATAGATAGATATGGTTTTGTTTCTTCCATATGCACTAAATTGTAAGGCTTTAACAGGTTACTAAACAAGTACATAATAAGAATACAGATTTATCTTTATGTACCCTTGCTACACTAGTGGAAAAGGTTTAGTTACTCTAATAGACCAGTTACACAGTCTATTCATGATCAACCTCAACTCTATAGCTACTCTTCACTTAATTTTTGATTTGGTTATTCCCCTCAACATGTATCTATCACAAAGCTTCAATGTAAATAATAGTCATGTAAAAGCAGCAATAAGATATTTAGTAAATTGTTCAGTAAAAAGGTGAAAAATTTATCATAAATGTTAAGCCCAAATCTGAGTAAGGCAAATTACAGTACACAGCAATACACAAGAAAGCTTATGTAGTGTATGTGGAATCACATCAACCATTAGGTACGTATTTGTAACTTTAAATTTATAACCACAACCCTTGATAAATTTACTCAACTTTTTTAGACTTTAAAGAACCCCTAAAGCTCATTTAAATATTTAAAGCTGAAACACAGTTTAATACACTATACACACAATCTCCTGAGTATCTGTAACCAGGTGTAACCCTGTGTAGCCTCATGTATGTAACTGAGTGTATATATCCCCATGTAACCCAGTGTATATAGCCTCATGTAACCCTGTGTAGCCTCATGTAACTCTGTGTAGCTTCATGTAACACTGTGTAGCTTCATGTACGTAACACTGTGTAGCTTCATGTAACCCAGTGCATCCTCATGTAATCATTTAACCCTTTGTATCATCATGTAACCTCATGTAGCTTCATATGTGATTGAAAATGGATCTTCCACACACATCCAATACTATGAACTGTAAAGATCACATATAAGCCTGAACTTCTTGCCAACCATTAATCCATGCTGGGTCTCTACTGAGCAAAATTCAAGTAACTAGCTTTTTCTCAGCTGAAGTTACAGTATAAATTGTCAAAGTTGGTAAACTGGGTGTGTGTGGAATACCTCTTTCCAAATCTGGTCACATTATGTGACCGGATGTGCGAAAAGGAGTCTTCCACACACATCCAATTCTCTGAACATGACAGCTATGCTGGTACTCACTACTGACCAAATTTCAAGTCAATATCTTTTTCCAATTTTATAAGCTATTAATTGTCAAAGTTAGTAAATTGGATATGTGTGGAATATCCCTTTTTGCAAATCCGGTCACATATAACCAGGAACTCCGTGTATAACAATAGCCTCTTGTATCCTCATGTAACCCTGCGTAATGCTGTGTAGCTTCATGTAACCATGTTGTAACCCTGTGTAGCCTAATGTGTGTATCAACATGTAACCTAGTTTAGCCTTCAATGTAACCTGTGTTGCAATCCTTTGTAGCCTCCTAGCCGAATGTAATGCAATGTATTCTCATGTAACGCTTTGTAGCCCCATGTAACCCAATGTATCCTCATGTAAAGCTGTATATAACCTAATGTAACCTTATGTAATTTGGTGAAGCCTTATGTAACCTGTATAATTACCCCCTTTGTACCCTGATGTAACTTAATGTAGCCTCATGTAACCAAGTGTAGCCTCATGTAACCCTGTGTATTGCCTCATGTAACTCTTTGTAGCCCCATGTAACTCTGTGCAGCCTCATGTAACCCTTTGTAGCCTCATGCAACCCGATGTAGCTCTGTGCAGCCTCATGTAACTCTTTTTAGCCTCATACCAATGTAACCCAATGTAACTTACGTGAGGCTATATTAGGTTGCATGAGGCTACGTGAGGCTACAAAGGGTTACATGAGGCTGCACAGAGTTACATGAGGCTACATTGGGTTACATGAGGCTAGGCATGATATGGTTGCATAAGGAGACATTGGGTTACATTAGGGTACACAGAGTTACATGAGGCAATACACAGGATGACATGAGGCTATACAGCGTTATATGAGGCAATACGCAGGGTTACACGAGGCTACACAGGGTTAAATGAGGCTACACTGAGTTACATGAGCCTACAAAGAGTTACAAGAGGCTGCACAGAGTTACCTGATGCTACATTTGGTTTACAAAAGGTTACGTGAGGCTGCGTAGCCTCATGTAACCCAATGTAACATCATGTAACTCTGTACAGCTCATTTAACCCTTTGTAGCCTCATGTAACTATGTCAGTTTCATGCAACCTTGTGTAGCCTCTGTGTAACCTCGTGTAACCTCATGTAACCTAGTGTAGCCTCATGTAACCCTTTGTAGCCTCATGTAACTCTGTCAGTCTCATATGCAACCTTGTGTAGCCTCATGTAACTCTGTGTAGTGTCATTTAACCTCAAGTAACCCAATGTATAGTCTTGTGTAACTCTGTGTAGCCTCATGTAACCCTTTGTAACCTCATGTAACCCTGTGTAACATCGTGTGAGCCTGTGTAGTTTCATGTAACCCTATGTATAACCTCTGTGTAACCTCATGTAATCCTATGTATCCTTATGTAAATTTGTGTAGCCTCATGTAGCACAGTTTAGGTTCATGTACACCCTGTAACCCAGTGTAACCTCATGTAACTCAGTGTAGCCTCATGTAACTCTGTTTAGCCCCATGTAACCCAATGTATCCTCATGTATCCCTATATACAGCCTTATGTAACCTTGTGTAGCCTCATGTAACCCTGTGTACCCTCACATATATATATATATATATATAATAATAATAATCCAGTGTTACAGTAGCATCATGCAAAACTGTGTAGCCTCATATAATTATCCCAATGTAAATTCCAATGTATCCTCATGTAACCCTGCGTATAACCTCATGTAACCTTGTGTAGCCTCAGGTAACTCTGAGTAGCCTCAGGTAACTCTGTTTAGCTTCATGTAAGCTTGTGTAGCCTCGTGTAAGCTTGTGTAGCCTCATGTAATCCTCATGTAACCCAGTGTAGCCTCATGTAACCCTGTAAAGCCTCATGTATCGTAGCCTCATGCAACCTTGTGCAATATCATGTAACCCAGTGTAGCCACATGTAACCATGTGTAACATCATGTAACTCTTTGTAACTTTAATGTAACCCAGTGTAGCCTTATGTAACTCTGTGTAGCGTCATGTAATCTTGTGTAGCCTGTTGTAGATGTTGATTGCAAGGTTTGTTAAGATTAACGGTACATTAAGTAAAGAATTTAATGGTTTAACAAATAATGTTCATGGTTTAACAAATAATGTTCATGATTTAATAAATGTGACCGGGCCTGCGATAATAGGGCATGTGGGCACATGATTTTTGCCTACTTTTTCACACTTTCATCACTCATAACATTTTGTACCATTATGCTATGGTATTGCAATTTTCAGCGCTTAGTAAGCATTTACTTGGCATCATGATGCAAGTTACAGAATGGAAATATAAATTTCCAATGCTGAGATATTACCTGTAGAGTGATGGGGTGTAGTTTGTGCCCACATGCCCTGTTTTTGCAGGCCTGGTCACAAATAATGAAAAGTACTATAGAAATCTTGCACATTTTTGGGTAAACAATATCAAGGAAAATTATTTCCATTTCTATTTTTGGCAACGTAATTAAAAACCTAAGTTTTGATACAAATGGCATCTCAAAGTTCAGGTTTTGTGCCAAAATGTGTAACAGGACAACAAATGGCACATAATAGAGAAAATACTTGTCATTGTCTTGTCATTTGAGCATTATACATTAAATAATGTAAATTATTTATTTAAAAAGAGTCATTATTTATTTATGAAAATGTACATATGTATAAACCATGTACAACAAGCATATATAACCTAGTTTTTTATACTTATTATATTGTTATTATTTGGATACAAACGGCACCCCATACACTATAGGGAAAAAAACTGATAATTATACTTTCTATTATATGTAAATATAACAAACAATAATACTGCATGCATGAAAATACTTAAAAATTTATTTCAGGTAATCTTGTAAACCTCAGAGAGGCTAGCTATTGCATCACTTTCAGAAACTCCTTCCCAGCCAAGATGATCAATTGGAGTATCAGCTGATTTTGCCCAGTGAATTATTTCTTCGATGTACATACTAACAAACCATTGCCAATACTTTGGTGCTTCTTTTGGACTTTCATTACTAATGCACCAATCACTATAAAGGGTTCTGTAATCTTTGTAAGGATACCACTGATCATCAGTATCACGGTTCCTAAATCTCTTTTCACTTTCAACCGAATAAGTACACAAGTCAAATACCAATTGCCGGTTTATTACCCGCTTGTACTTTTTAAGGCACTGGGGGCGATGAATATTTAGATAATGATCTTTTCCAGCTGATATATGGTCAGCATCATTTAGTTCACACTGTTCTCCACAAAACGGACACTGTGCACAGCAACCAAACAGATGATCACTCAACAATAAATGAGCAGACTTATTCCAACTTGTGATATTTGAAAATTTTGAGCTTGGTTCTTCTATTAAATTCATTACTTTTGCTTCTAGGGAATTGAGTTCCACAGTTAATGCTTCAGAAAAAAAATCACTACTGTTTGCACTGTGCGTTGCTTCAATAATATCTTGCATTTCTGCAAGATTTATTGTTAGAATTTTACTAAGATTTTTATGAAACTGATATAGCCATTGCTTGATAGCTATACCTTTATTAAGCCTTTGAACAGTATCCTTGATCTGAACAACAATTCGATGTACTATAGTTTTTGTCTGCCTTTTGAAGTTTGCCCTTTCATTTTCCATACAATATTCTTGTACATATTGTTCTGCCCACCATTCAAAGCTTCCCTTAATATCTTCTAAATATATTTTGTACAGTTTAAAATCCTTTCTTTTTGCTAAATCCTTCAATATTTTCATCTTAAAATACTTTTTTTCTTTGAAACTTGCATCACTTGCAATCATGTTGTCAACAATATTACCAGGCAAAATTTCAAATACAGCAGCTTCTATTGCCACAACAAGAAGTTGACAAAGGTTACTAGCTGCTATTTCATGACCAGAAATATCTTTGAATTGAGCTAAAAATGTGTTTAGATAGGTTGCTTTTTGTCTTTTAAGTGATATTGTTGGATCATTCTTTGTTCTAATTTCTTGCATTAAATTAGCAAATTCTATAGTCATGTAGCCAGCAAATATTATTACCATGTCCACCTTATATTCAGTGGTAAAAAAGTAGCTATTCTTTTTATTAAAATTGTCAATAGACTTTATGAATTCAATTAATAGTTCATAAGCATAAGCTTTGTCAAAATTCTCAAAATTTCTTTTAATGTTGCGAAATGCATTTGTGGCTTCTAAAATAAAAATTTCACTTGCTTGGACTGCAACTTTAACTGGGACTTCTTCATGACTTGCTTCCATAAATAAATTTAAAAAAAAGGCTCCAAATTTGTGAAATATACTTGAATTTACAGTTGCTGTTGTATTTGTCATATGTGCCTCTGAGATGTGCCGCTTTTTGTCAATTTCAATTCTAAAACCAAGCTTTCCCCTTTCTTTCAAAGGACATCTGGCAAGTTCGGAATTGAGAATAAAATCATGAGCTTTAAGCAACTCTTGTGCAATATTTCCTATAGTGGTCTCTATGTGTTGATCACTATAATATAATTGAGTCCACTCTTTACTGGAAAAGTCTTCTAACCATCTTTGCCACTTTCCTTCAAAAGTTTTTTCTAATTCTTGTTGATTTAATTGTCGTTGTGCCCGTTTTGCATTCAAAACTAACTCTTTTAATTGTTTCAAAAGTTGTTGCCTGTGATTCTTGTTCAACTGTTCTAGTTTGAGGCGACCTTCTTGATTAAGTTTGAAGAGAGCGCACTGCTTTTTTGCTTCATTTATGCCATCTTGCTTTAAGTGGTCCAATCTGATTTCATACTTGGCTTTCCATTGTGCTAATGTTTCTGCATACTCACTGTTCTCAAAAAACTCATTCATTTGTACAGTTATATTGTTACAAGTTGCTCTTAAAACTTTATTTGCTTCATTAAAGCAGTTATCTGCTACAGCTATAATTCTATCAGAAGGACTATTGCTGATTGTATTGCCAGCTTCATGTCTCCATTCCAACATTTTTCGGTGCAACATCCATGACCATTGGCTGAACTGCTTATCAAGACTACCATAGGCAGTAACTTCTAGGGTGTTTTTAAAGCTAAATATGTAATTTTCACGACAAACTGCACTCCATAGCTTTTGAACTCTTTGTTGGAAGTTAGTAAAACTTGAATTGTGTTCTTGCTTATCCACAAGGGCCAATAATGCAGATTTTAAGGCCAAAGCTTTCTCACTGTATCCAGGATTTACGGGAGCCATGGGTGGATCACCCTTCCATAAACCAGGAAAATTAGTTACATCAGTATCTTTATTAAACTGTATCACATCATGAAATGAACGGTATTTTTCACATTGTTCTGCAATTGCTGCAGCACGTGTCATTTTATCAAGTCTGTCTTGGAAACTTTGCTGTCCAAATTTGATTTTACTGTCACTACATACAGATGGAACATTTTGATGCACAAAGTGACACCCAAGTTGCATATCAACATTTCTCATTCTGATAAAAGCATGGACTGCAGTTTGAAGGATATCATTAAGATCACCTGGAGTTTCACCATAGATGTTAACTAATGATAAATCAGCTATTCCAATTACAAAAGTAGCTAACTCATTGTCGTGCTTAAATGATTCATCATAACTCAGCTCAGGAGCACGAAGCCCTTCTGTATCAATAATCAAAATGTAATCACATTTGCTGTTAGCATTTTCAACAGGAAGAAGTTGCAGAAAAGCACCTCTTGTACACCTTCCTGCGCTAACATTAAACTGTAGCCCAAACATGGTATTTAGCAGTGTTGATTTACCTGTACTCTGAATTCCCAATACTGAGATAACAAAGATCTTCTTTCTTTCATGATACTTTGTAAGCTGATTCAGAATAGCCATGACCCATTTTATTGGAACATGTGAAGCATCTCCATCCATTAATTCTACTGGATACCCTCGATTTAGAATATCCACTACTACTTTCGGATACCATTCTACTGTCTGCTCTTTTTTAGTGTGTTCTACTGTTGCTTCATAAATTTGACCTAGTTCACGAAAAAGATGTTCAAGGCCTAAAGAACCTTCTATCAAAGATTTGTTCTGCTGCTTAAGTTTGTTAATCAAATCTCTTGCAATATGATTTTCTTTATCGTTTATTTTCTGCAATTCAGATCTACTTTTTTCATATACCATGCGAATCTGTGGTAAATTCTTCCTAGAGCAATCATCTAAAAGCATTTTTGACCATTGCAAAAAGTACATTCTCACTAAAGTATTACTATTGTGTAGACAGTTAAGAAAGCATTTCATTAGTGGATTTAATTTCGAAACATATTTGTATTGTCTTTTGCGGATTTCTTTTTTCCCTTGCTCTACTGTTTGATTGTAATAAGCAGTAGTAACATGTTCATTTGCAGGTTTTTGATAGCTTTCTTTGTCAAGTTTTGCCCATTTATGCCATAAACTTGATCCTTGTAATGGAAGCATTTCTGTTTTAGCATCAGTTAGATTTACTGTATGTACTTCACCAATCATATCTTTAGCTAGTCTTTGACCTTCCTGGCACTCTTCATTATCTTCATCAACTTTTATCCCTGCATTTCGTGCAATTGTAGCACACTGAGATATGGTTGAAAAGTTTGATGCATTAGCAGCACTTAATTTTGTAACAATAAGCTTATGAATTTCACTTTTCACATCATCATCATTTTTATCTTTAACATCAAGTAAGCAAGCTTTGCTTTCACACAAAAATTTTAATACATTTTGCATGTTCTTGAGTGTTTTCACATAATCGTAGTCTGGAAATACAACCACCAACCTCTCTTGCAAAACTGCAAATTCCTGCAGTGTTTTTAATACATTACTGTTCAAATCCTCTTCAAGCAGAAAAATAAATGACATGAAACTTATTCTATTTATTAAGTTTATTTGCATGGCATGATCACGTGCTTCTCCACGAAGATTCAAAAAGTAAACAGAATCAGTAAAGGTATCATTATCCTTCCCAGATGGAAAGTAACAGCTTAATTCAACAACCCCATCAACAAACTCTCTACTAAATGCACCTCCAGCACAATTCCAGTGAAAAAAATACTGTAGGTCACCAATTACGGTGTTGAGCATGCGAGATTTAGAAATATCTTTTGGTGATTTTGCCTTTCCAATTCTTAAAAATGAAACAATAGGTGCACAGTAATCTACAACCCGAGCTTCTACAGATTTTATTGTTGAACCAATTTTGGACTTCCATTCACAAACAATTGAACGCATGGACCATAACAGAAAGGTAACTGTACTATTGTGTGGGTCAGGAAGGAGAAAAGGAACTGCTATTTGGCAAGTAGCTAATCTAGATAGTAAATCTTGCCGAAGAAAATTATCACAGCAGTGTAAGAGAGCTATTAGACTATCAATCGGATGTATTCTTACTTTTGGTTCACGTGTTGATAATTCCTTACTTAACTGCCTATAATCAGAATACATCATAATTTTTTGCAAGATAAGAGGTGGGAGTGATTGTATTCCATCACTAAATCTATTGTTGCCCAGTAATTCTTGACGAACCAGCAGTGCATCAGGTAATGTTAATTGCTGTGGATACTTATCCTGCAAGCCTAAAGATAAAAGAAAAGTTTGAAAATTTGACTGGCTGGTTGGTGGCTGAAACTTTACTGATGCAGTGAAACAATTGTTGAATTTTTGAATACTTGTTAGTTCCATTGAATCTTTTGGTTGTTCAGGCACTGTATCAGGATTTCCTAACAGTTCTGTTGTACCCTGCATAAATATAATAATTATGAGAAAGCTATTTCTGCATGTGCTTAAAGTTTGAGCATGCAATATAACAAGTGTAAGAAAACAGTAGAAATTTTATATAAGTCATAATTATACTGAATGAATTAAGGATTAAATGTCTACTATTATAGCTGCAGGGTTAGATGACCTCTCTAGTTTCATTGCATTATATTTAATTTCCATGATCTTTACTCAATTATAAGATTTCTACTGTTTCATCACATTTGTTTGTTCACTTTTTTGTAAAACAATTTTTGACTAGTGAACCAATGCATACAGCATAGAAGCAAAGAACAGCACTGGCCAGACACATTATAAACATCAACTGAGCAACTCAATATGTGCCTTGACTATCAACTACTGGAAGACGATGATGCCATTTCACTTCCTTTTTAGCTTTGTTCCACCCATATGCATTATATACTGTAAGAACAGTGCAAGAAGAGCTTTTTTCTGTAATCAATCCGGTCAGTACAGAAATTGTGATCAAGCATGCATAAATTACTGAGAACCATTCCACTTTGAATTTTATTTTCATGTATGTTCTATGTGTTACACAGAACAGTACGAGAAGACTAATTCGGCTGCTTTAAAAAATTATGGATGATTTTTGTGACAGTCAGTTGCACTGAAGCTATCACACACTACCACAAATCAACATCTAGGTGGTAGTGTAGAAGGAATGGGACACAATGGAAGACAAAGGTAAGTGTAGTTGGCAAAAAAGGCCAAAGTGTCATCAAAGTGACAAAATCAAGTCGATAGCATTAACCATAGTCAAGCTATGTGCAGCTAAATGCGTCACAGTTAGTTAGTCATGCAGTCACATAGAAAAATTCAGTTAAATAGGAAATTATACATTTACTGTATGTAGACAATTGTTGCTCTGAAGACATTTTTTACTTGTTTATGTCTTACCAATACTGCCAAGGTGTCATGAAGGAAAAGGGGCTGGTTTTTGGGTGATACTTTGGGGAAAGAAGCCCAAACCTTCATTATCTGTACTATCACAGTACTACTGTACTGTGTGACACAAGAGCCATCTAAATTTAACACCACATTTGGAATTTGATGAAATCTGTTGTAATTCTAAAAGCTTATTTCCCACACCGTATAACACATTTCTGTAGTGCATAATCATAATTTTCATTATAATTAGTTTAATAGCCTTTTCAACGCATGTACTTGGCAACCTGTAACTTGACCAGGAAATGTTGTATCACTAGTTCCCTTATACCTCTAACATAGCACTATGGCTTGGTGTACTATGAAGTTGATAGGATGAAAACATGAGGAGTTATGATTAGCCAAACTTGACAATTTGGAAAGACTATAAACCATTTTTTTGCAGACCGGATCATTTTATGCATGGGCGAGAAAATTACAAAACCTGCTTTTACCTGCTTTTACCAAAGCAGGGATAAATAATTTCAACAACTCTATTTGCACTTGTTTGTTTTACTGCGGAATAACAGCTATTCTTGGATGTGTGGTCCATGATAGAGCATGTAGTGCTTTACAAAAAAGCTTTGCCAAAAACCACACTAACAAATCCCTGAATCCTTATAATTTCAGTACAAGTAACTAAACAATTAAAATATCTAGGTCCTGTGGAAGCTATTTTTAAAGTTACTATTTGTGAAGAAACTTTATTGCACCTTTTGTAGTTTCTTCGAGTTAAGCATGCTCTTTGAAGGCTTGTATCTCCATCACTGGAAAGTAAAATGCCAAAAGCGCTTCCACATGAACTAATAAATTTAATAGCGTAAGCAATTAATTATCGTTATCGGCCCACTCGACGTCTATAGAATCCAGATTCAAAAACGGAATTTCGTACACTAAACAACCTCATGCTGCCTTGTTTTGCTGTTCTAGCTGTTTAAATCAATTTCTGTCACATTGTGTTGTTGGTGAATGACGACAGGTTTGTTACTGACTTATTTTGTCACGTATGTGCTAGTCTGTTACTCTGGGCATGAAAAATGGTATTACTGTGAGTAGCGTATTGAACTTTATCCACGTTGTTTCTGTTGTAATGCACACTGACCATTGCACACGACTTTTGACGTAAGAAGAGACTGACTGCAGTAATTCAAAAGGCTCTAGTAATTCACTCTGCTGGAATAATCACCTTTCCCAGTGGAATAATGTTTTTTTACATACGTCTGTTTACGAGGAAGTCACCCCTGATAGGACTTGGAATTCATGTCCTTTGTACTTTTGATGGTAGTTTTAACCACGATAGATTAGTTGCTGTAGAGAAAATGCCATTTCTGATAATTTACATGGGCAAAGAAGATGGAAGGACCCTCTGTAGCAGTTGAAAGTGATGAGCATGGAGATACATAGGAGGAAATAGCTTAGGAAGCTGGGAGAATCAAAGTATAAAGTCTTATAAGACTATCTGAACAGCAGGAGAATTGATTACAAAAGCAAGGGAGTGTTTGTAAAATAAAATACACTCACTTTCAGGCACCATCGACTACAACACACTTGGTTTAAGAGGTTGGAGGCTTGTCACATGCTGTCAAGTGTTGAAGATATGTTACACTACCCAGGAGCAAGATGTACATAGTGAATAAGTATCCCATACACAGTGGACAGAGGTTGTTAGTTATTATTTAAGGACAAATAGCTTGTACAGCATTGGTTACATTGCCGTACAACAGGAAACAAGTTAGCTATGGCTCTTCTCAGTGGCACCAGGATTACTGTGCTGACCTTTGTAACATCTCTGATGAAATATTGGTGCTGTGTAATTTGTTTTAAAATGTGTTTAAAGCATTAAAATACTGAAGTGTATGCTTTATTAGAAATTGATTTAACTGTATTACAAAAACTGCGCATAAGACTTACTTGAAATTTTGCTGGAATTACAATTAGTGCTGGTAGACTATTTGTACTATTGGCAAGATTTAGTGTTGAATTGTATGGGAATGCCAAGTGAAATACCTCAAATCGGACAATAATCGATGTACACAAGTTAACAAGTGAACGATAAACGACGCTGATGGTCGATAATTGATGCCATACACTGTGTCTTTGGCTGGATGCTACTGAAGAATGCCAGTACCTGGGGAGCTGGTACGTTGTGGACACCTAGAGTATTAAATTGCCTATCGCTGGGTGTAAAAAGTTTGTGTATATCTTGTTCTAAACGAGAATCCTGTAGGATGGCATACAACCTGGCCGAAAATCGATTGCTTATGCTATACAGTATCACTATGTCCATAGAGCCAACAGTCTGTTTAATTTGGCAGCAGAAAAACATGGTAGTGACAGCTGGAGCAAGTAAACCAGGCAGATCACATTTCCAGCAAACTTGCCAGTAGTAGATCTTTGCAGTGGTTATATAACAGTACAGCAGTCTTTGATGTGAACCTGCCATGGAAAGAAACTGTCTGAGTGTGGATATACTTCATTACAAATACATAAAACACTGCTACATTTTACCATGGCATCAGTTAATAGCTAGAGCATAGATTTCAATTTGAATACAAACCACACCAAGAGAACAACTCAACAGCACAATCACTGAATGCTCTATAGAGTGTTTCATTATAGTCAAACATATAGTTGACCATTAATATTATTTATTGATTTGTGTTTTTATGCTTGCATAGAATCTAATGCTAATTTACAAGGGATCATAAGAATAGTTGTACAGTTAATGTGGGCACGAGAGATTTGTCTCATATACGTACACACAAGCATGAGAGCCGCAGGCCTTAGGGTGGGTGTATATACATCAGGTAAAGGCTTCCTCTCTGCTGAGTATTGCAATTGTAACAAAATCGTTTTTGTTTTTCGTGCTTATTCTACTCTTTTTTATCCATAACACTGTGTAATAGGCTGAACATGGCTTTAAAAAAAGGAGTAATGGCACTTTGCATTTTAGCAATAATTGGAGTGTGTTCAAATGCAAAAGTAATTGTGTGGTATGTCAGGCACCATTCTTTCTTTTGATGTGGATTCACCAGGCATAATAATGTTATAAAAAGTGAAAAATTAATAATTTTACAGTCGGATTAGAAGTGAAAGAAAAAGTAGTGAAACTAGGGAATAGGTACAAAAAGTACTGAAACAAGAGAGGTTGCTATTCCCTCGTTTCACTACTTTTTTGATTCCTAATCCAACTTTGAAATTCTTACTTTTTCCTTCGGTACGATTAAAAGCTTTGGCGTATATCAATGTAATACAATAATGTAATATATATTATTACCATTAGTTGTCTTTTGATGCCTTGAAGTATTTTTAGGCTTTCCATCTTTGGTGTAAGTTTCTTTATTGACTCTTCATCAAGTTGAATAAATACTGCTCCAGTGATATTCTGATCTATAGTGCAGTATTAACAGTGTATGTGCATACAATAGATATCCAATATACCATATACTATTAATTTTTAACATGGGCATTAAAAGATGGCACTCGTGGTTTAACTTACAATGGAAATGTGGTTTGCTCATGGCTTTGACACCTAACTAGTTCAAAGATTTGACTTGTTATACTGAACAATGTGGAGCATTTAATTATGGGCTTGAGTTTACAGGTTAGGCTAGGCTCAGTGTAGTTGCAATGAATGATTGGTAAAATAAGTGTTTTGCAATGCATGTATGTGTATTTACACCCATCATGTGTCAGCCATTGAGCAGACCGCAGAACAACACAGAAAATGCATTCCTGGTGGTTGTTCTGAAACATGTACTGCAAAGCTGTTTTTTAAAGTGTGAAAAATTGTGAAGCCATATGATTTCTTACCATTCCCTACTTATTAAGTACTACCATACATAATGATATTCTTCTGGTTCAGGATAAGTCAGTGCATATATCTTGTTACCTCAAGATATTGTGCAGTTAATTGGGTGTACATATCTCACATTAATTCATTCCAATCAGATTTCTTTGATGTTCTTTGCTATCTCTTTGTACCATTATATGGTCACACATCTTTTATTTATTCGTTTTTATTATTAGCAGTTTACAGTGACCACCACTGAAGGTCTAACATCTTGAGATCAATTGTGGGATTAAGCTTCTTAATCCTATACTCAAAGCATACTGAGGACTTCCTTTGACTGAAATGAAGCTCATTTTAATTCAGGTGAGTTTTACAGTGCTGTTTTGATGCCTGTCTTGATATTACATAATATGCACAAAGTAGATTGAGCCATTATATGTGAAGTGGTATTCATGTGCAGCTGTAATTGTATTCATGGATATAATGTATTCATGATTATTATGGTAAATACTTCAAAGCACTTACACGTGCTTCAATGTCTGTGTTTCGATGTTACGTATTGTGCACTAAATAGACTGAACCATTGGTAGTGAAGTCAAATAGTATGCATTCATGACAGCCAAATCACCAGCCAAGTAACTACAACTTGACAATGGATAAAGCTACAGGCTCTAGTTTTTCACTGTTCAACATCACTTTGTCCCCTTTTACCAACCACAGTATATACACATCATAGACTTGCCTTTGTCCTCCCGTTATTTTTGCTGACAATGCAATCAATGCACCCACTATGGAAAGTATGGGTGATAAGCATAATAGCCAACACAGCACAGGTGAGTCACATTGTGCTTTCATGAATTGACAAGATATTTCTAGTACTGTTCTTTGTTTGCAACACTGTGTAATGGGTATAGCACAGTTGATAACCAGCATAACGGACACCTCCATTGTTTAATAACATTATGTAATTGATTGTTGGGGCACAAGTTCTGACACTAATTTAATTATATGGCATTCCTGGTACCATTCTTTCTTTTAATGTAGTATGCTCCGATTCATTTGTCATAATTATGTTATGAAAGGTAAAAAAAACAAGTACAAGGAATTTAAGTTGGATTAGGGGTCAAAGGAAAAAGTAGTGAAGCAAGGGAATAGCTAAAAAAGTAGTGAAAGAAGGAAGGTTGCATATACCTGCAGATATACTAATGAACATTTAATCTCTAAGTCCGTCATGGTTATACACTGAAGTTTAGGGATTTGATGTCCACTAGTATATGTGACCGGATTTGACAAAACCAGGCTTCCACACACATCCAATTCTTCAACTTTAATTGCTAGTAACTTGACAACGCAGTATGCTATTGCCCTACAATTTTCACACAATGCTTTCATTGCTTTATGTAATAACAAGTCCAAATTTGAAACTATTAGCTCACTTTCATACTGAATTATGGTCCTTCAAAGTCGTAAATTTGGATGTGTGTGGAAGCCTGGTTTTGTCAAATCCGGTCACATATTATCTAAACCAAAACAGCCAAACTGTAAAAAAAAGAGTGTGGCCCCCAAAAAGGCCAGGGTGAAAAAGGTGAGAAATCCAAGGTGGTGGCCAAGAAATGGCTGTGATGGTACTGTAGGTTAATGGCAAAAATTTTAATTATGACAATTCAGGTGAATTTGCAGTTCCTCCTCCACTAGGATTCGGCATAAATTCACGTGAACTGTCCTAATTCAAATCTTTGCCATTAACCTACCATCACAGTCATTTCTTGGCTGCCACCTTGGATTTCACATCTTTTTCACCCTGGCCTTTTTTGGGGTCGTACTCTTTTTTTAAAGCTTGGCTGTTTTGGTTTGGATATCACTTATTAATTTATTAATGCTTTACAGCACAAGTGCTGAAGGTCTGTAGGACACCTGGTCCTACAGTCTGCTCAAAGACTTTGGGTACATAAGGCGTGTTTGAAAAGTTAGAGAAAGGAAAAAAAATCCATGACTGGAAATAGGTAGCCTCGAACCTGCAGCCATCCGATTTAAGCTCGAACGCTTACAGGAGTTTACCAGGTGGTCAGGATGTTTTCTCCTTGTCACTTCTTTTTGTATTGCAAGCCACAAAACCGACCATAAACTGGCTTTGGTGTTTCTTTTTAACTTGCTTTTTTTTATACTACAGAAATTGTGCAACAAACAAAGTAATTGTGTATAGCTTTTGTCTGATTAAACATTTGTATATTAACACTAAATGATTATCACATACTGTAGTTAATAAGGCGACTTCTTACATAACTGAACTGTAGCTGAAACTCTCATTGTTTGTAGCTGAACTCTTTTCAGGGTGATTTGTTTCTAGCTGAACTGTCTACAAGGTTACTTCTTCTAGCTGATCTCTCTACAGGGTGACTTGATTCTAGCTGATCTCTCTACAGGATGACTTGTTTCTAGCTGAACTCTCTACAGGGTGATCTGTTTGTAGCTGAAATTTCTACAAGATGATTTGTTTGCAGCTGAACTTTCTACATGATGGTTTCTTTGTAGCTGAACTCTCTACAAGAAAACTTCTTCTAGCTGATCTGTCTACAGGATGATTTGTTTACAGCTGATCTCTCTGCATGGCAGTTTCTTTGTAACTAAATGCTCTGCAAGGTGACTTTAGGTGACTTCTTCTAGCTGAACTCTCTACAGTGTGATTTGTTTGCACATGAAATCTCTACATGATGGTTTCATTGAAGCTGAACTCTCTACAAGGTAGTGTAACGTCTCATGGCTGCTGTCTCTACAGGGTGAATTGTTTGTACCTGAAATCTCTACATGGTGATCTGTTCATAGCTGAACTCTCTATAGGGTTATCTGTTTTGTAATTGAACTCGCTACATTTGTTTGCAGCTGAACTCTCTACAAGGTAACTTCTACTAGGTGCTCTCTAATCACAGTGAATTTTTTGTAGCTGAACTTTCTACATGGTGATCTGTTCGTAGCTGAACTCTCTACATGGTGATTTGTTTGCATCTGAACTCTCTACATGATGGTTTCTTTGTAACTGAACTCTTTACAAGAAAACTTCTTCTAGCTGATCTGTCTACAGGGTGATCTGTTTCTACAGTAGCTGATCTCTCTACAGGGTGATCTGTTCATAGCTGAACACTCTACAGAGTGATTTTATTGCAGCTAAACTCTCTACATGGTGGTTCTTTGTAGCTGAATTCTCTACAAAGTAACTTCTTCTAGCTGATCTCTCTACAGGGCAAATTGTTTGTCTTTACAGGATGATCTGTTCGTAGCTGAACTAAAGGGTGATTTGTGTGCAGCTGAACACTCTACATGGTGGTTTCTTTGTAGCTGAATTCTATACAAGGTGACTTCTAACTGTTCTCTCTACAAGATTACTTGTTTCTAGCTAAACTCTCTATAGGGTGATTTGTTCGAAGCTGAACTCTCTACAGAGTGATTTGTTTACAGCTGATCTCCCTACATGGTGGTTTCTTTGTACCTGAACTCTTTACAAGGTGACTTGTTCTAGCTGAAGTCTCTACAGGGTGATTTGTTAGCAGCTGAACTCTCTACATGATGGTTTCTTTGTAGCTTAACTCTCTACAAGAAAACTCCTTCTAGCTGATCTGTCTACAGGGTGACTTGTTTGTAGCTGAACTATTTGCAGGGTGATTTGTTTGTAGCTGAACTCCATTTAAGGTGATCCTTCTAGCTGATCTCTCTACATGATGACTTGGTTCCAGCTGAACTCTCTACAGGGTGATCTGTTTGTAGCTGAACTCTCTGCAATCAATGGCTACTTGAAGCTAGGATTCACTGCTAGTATTAGGCCAGATGCCATGCACTAAATAACATCAGAAACCCACATCAGAGTCCACCTATCCAATAACCTAGTCTTCATCCCAATGACACAACCACACAACTGAACTCCCTCCCAGTATTAATATTCAGGTCATGTGACTATCAAATGCAATAATAAATTTGCATGCAGCTTTAAAATTACCATGTGGGCGGGTAACAGGAAACAAGGAATCTACAATTGGTGGCCTAAAACTCAAACCTACTATGAAAAGCACTGTTGAGTGTAAACTTGTAGTAAGAAGACTAATGCATTTTACTACTTGTTTTCAGGAATGGTTTCACCATTCAAAACAGGTTAGCCCTGAACTTTGTGTCTGTTATAGCAGAAGTTATACTTATGGTGGTGGAAATTTGCCCATTATGCTCCTGATTATGCTCCATTATGCCAACATTATGCCTTATGCTTTTCATTCCCTATTATGTCAAAAATTATGCCGGCATAATCGAGGCAATCTTATAAGCTTGAGCCAATTATGCTTTGAAAATTGCCTATTATGCTTTTGAGCACTGCAGTGCTAAAAAATCCAGCCTATTATGCTCAAAATTATGCTTTCAGAATCAAGATTATGCTCAAGAGCTGACTGTTTTATTAGAGTATATCTGCATTTCCTGACTGCTGTATTAGAGTAAGTGACTGCTCTATTAGAGCATCTCGATCTTATTTCCATAAAGTGTGAATAATCAGTCAAGAAAAATGTCACTGCAAGGTTTTTGATATGAAATACAGTGATAATTTGCAATGTTTTCATGTTGTGCAGTATTTTTGGTGTACACATTGCGTATTTTAATTAAAATTCTTGAAATTGTCCTATTATGCTGGCATAATGCTTGATGCCTATTATGCTTGAAATTATGCTGGCATAGTTGGTGCAAGTCTAGCCCTTTATGTATACCAAATTTCATCTTGATCGCAGTATGTGATTGCTTTTTATGGCAGATTTTGTAAAGTGTGTGAAAAGAAGTACGTAGTAGAAGAAGGAAAAAACAAAGAAAAAATCCCAAGCTTTGGCCACTTGTATCTCGGAAATGGCTTGAGCGATTTTCTTCAAATTTGGAATGTGGACTTCCCTACCTAACCGACACTTCTGTAGCAAATTCTGTTTCAATCATATAAAGGATCATGGAGCTACAAAGGTGTGAAAATTGCATTTACTTTCTTTCTGTTAATATACTCACAGTGTAGCGCACCACCTTCTTGGGCCACACAACACAGTACCGTCTGTCTTGATTATATCTACAGGTATAGCCAACCTTCCCTGTTTCACTTCTATCCCCTTGTTTCACTACTTTTGATTTCTCAGATCCCTAATCCAAATTAAATTCCTTAATTTTTCCTTGTACTTGTAGACATTTCAAAATGTAAAATTGACATTACTTTTCTATTACCTTTAATGATGTTACACTCCTCAGACAATAGCCCTTGTGCTTGTAACCAATCACTGAATTGAGAAACATCTAGTGAATTCACATCAGTAAGTTTGAACTCTACAGTGTGCTTTGATTCAGACAATTCTGGGTAAGCATCTCTTAAAGCAAGACCATCGTCAACATCATCATTACTGTTTTCATCATTAAGAATGCTTGATTTATTGGTATTATCAGCATTCACATCATCATCATCATTCTTTGTTTCGCTTGAAGAAACCACAGATCGGGATGACAGAACTTGTATTTTACTCTGAATCTAAATATAACAAATGATTCAAGGCTTATGTACATGTTTTTATAGTCAAAATAGATAAAATAGATCACAAAAAAAGCTTGGTGGCCCTGGTATTCATAGAAGGTTTTAAATGTGCAAGATTCTCTAGAGGGATATAAAGAATAGTTTATTCAAGTGCACGTTTTGTTTAGATGTAGTTAACCAATACTTCCTGGTTGTCATGGAGAAAATTTGATGCAGGTACACATTTAAAATTTTTGCAAGCCCACATAACAAGATTGTACTATCAGTTATATGCAATGTAGACAATAATAGTACAAGGAAACAATACGAATTTCATGTTCAATTAGGGATCATTGAAATAAAAAGTATTATACTTGAAGATATATACTAGTGGACATTTAATCCCTAATTAGTCTATGTTTATTGTGTTAGGGATTACATGTCTACTAGTATATGTACAGGTGTATAGGTGACCTCCCTTGTTTCACTACTTTTATTTCTATGATCCCTTTTGGAGTGTATACCAAATCAAGGAAAGAATGATGCATTTCATCATGCGTCTGAATGTGCACCCCAACTATCAAATACTGAGACGCGAGGTGGCCATTTCACTTCATTTTCAACTCCATCCCCAGGGGCGTAGCCAGAATTGTTTTGAAGTGGGGTTCCAACAGCAATATTGCGTTACCAGAAGCAGGAGTCTAGGGGCACAGCCCCCCCGCCATTGAGAGACTTTCAATATTTTAATGAATAAAAGCTTAGCAAATTGCTATGTTTTAAGCAAAATGTATATTAATTGTAATGCATATAAATACCCCTGGGATGAAGCGACTGTAGTACTAGGTTAAGCTACCTAGTGGAAACAGACAGCATAGCTAACACAGAGACACATAATTATATAGTATTCTGTAAGTGATAGTTATCTCATTGGTATAGGAACCATAAATCCACTGATACAAATGTCATGACTTACAATCAAAACAATATAATAATACAGATTAATATGCATAGCATGAATTCATTTTGCATTACACAAATGATAAATTATTAGAGGTCTACTGTGTATCTTTAAACACTGCACACCAACGCCACAGCAGTATAAGCAGTTTTGCATTTTATACTGTTATAACGTCTGAAAACTTCATATGGATATGGATATTTACATGCATGTAACATTAAGAGTATACTTGACTGCTCTATTAGAGTATATACCTGACTGCTCTATTAGAGTATATCGATCTTCAACAATATTAATTTTGAAGAGGGCTCATGTTACCTCTGTAAATCCTTCCCTTAGAGATGGATGCAAGCTTTATCAATTGTTGTGCTGTGCCATTACACTATATTACTCACTCGCTTTGTCCTGCCACACTAAATGGTGTGTTAGGGTCCTGCTTGCAAAAGTTTAAATTTTACTGGGGGGGGTGGGGGGGGGGGTTCCTGAACCCCTTGGAGCCCCTCCTTACGCCCCTGATCCCACAGTATTAACACCACTTCTGCAATCAATCAGGTCACTATAGAAACATTTAATACTGATGATCCCGAGCTCAGTTAATTTAACACAAATAGAAGGGAAAATTTTAAGTGTGATTAGAAATCAAAGAAAATAGTGGTGAAACAAAGAGGTTGCCTATACCTGCCGATATATATATATATATATCTAATCCAAAACAGCCAAGTTGTAAAAAAAGAGTGCAGCCCTGAGAAAGGCTATGGTGAAAAAAGATGTGAAATCTAAGGTGGCGGCCAAGAAATGGCTATGATGGTAGGTTAATGGTAAAAATTTTAATAACAAAAATTCAGGTGGATTTGGTGCCGCTTGGTCAATTGGCACAAAATTCACCTGAATTGTCATTATAAAATTTTTTACCATTAACCTACCATCACAGCCATTTCTTGGCTGCCACCTTGGATTTCACATCTTTTTTCACCATAGCCTTTCTCGGGGCCGCACTCTTTTTTTTTTACAGCTTGGCTGTTTTTGATTAGATTTCACTTCTTTTTGTATTTGCATACCCCAAAGCCAGCCTATGGCTGGCTTTAGGGCTTTTTAAAGATGAAGCAGGGTGATTTCTTTGTAGCAGACCTCTCTGCAAGGTGATCCTTCTAGCTGATCTCTCTACCGGATGGCTTGTTTGCAGCTGAACTCTCTACAGGGTGATTTGCTTGTAGCTGAACTCTCTACAGGGTGATTTGTTTGTGGCTGAACTCTCTAAAAGGTAAGTTCTTCTAGCTGATTTCTCTACAGGGCAATTTGTTTGTAGCTGAATTCTCTACATGATGGCTTCTTTGTAGCTGAACTCTCTATTAGGTACCTTCTTCTAGCTGATGTGACTACAGGGTGACTTGTTTGTAGCTCAATTCCCTACAGAATAACTTGTAATGTAATATAACTCAGTAAATTATAAATGCAGCTGGATGCTTTATTAGGGTGACTGTTCTATTAGAGTATCTCGATCTCGCATTTGCTGCACGTAGTTGCCTTTCGAATCATAACTCAGTGATTTGTAATCCGATTCTTCTGTACTACTGCAAGGACTTTCTATGATAATTATGCCAGCTACATACTGATTTTCAGCTCATTGCTCTAAGCGGTTTGCCTGGTAGACACGAAAACTAATAGTTTTTTATTCATAAAAATCGATCGCGTAATTTTGACGCAGGTTGGGTTTTGTGTCATATCTCCATGGTCTTTATCCCAATTCCTTTCAAACTACAATAAGGCACTCCTACGATGGTTGCTCCATCTACATATCAATTTGCAACTGATTCCTCCAAGGGGTTTACCCTGTAGGCGTGACAGACCTTCGACCTTATTATACGCAAATAATCGGTCATACCTCCGTGAATGTTCATCGAATTCCTACCAAAGTTGGTACGGGGATCCGCCTTAATGAGCCCTTTAAGTGTGCCAAATTTCAGCCCAATCCGAGCACGCATTCGTGTTTCATGGCGAATTTTGCGAAGTGTGCGAAATGAAGAAGAAAAAACGAAGAAATTAAAACGAAAATTTGTTTGCTCGTATCTCGGAAATGGCTTGAGCGATTTTCTTCAAAATTGGTATGTAGACTCCCCTAACTGGGCGGCACGTCTCTAGCGAGTTTGGTCCAATCGGATAAGAGATCACAGAGCTACATAGGTGTGAAAATTGCGTTTTCTTACTTCCTGTTAATATACTCACGGTGTGGCGCGCCGACTTCTTGGGCCGCACGACACACTACCGTGTGTCTTGATATGCTAGTAGAGCCCTAAACTTCAGTGTACAACTTAGGGACATATAAAATGTCCACTAACATAACTGCAGGTATATGCAAATTTCCCTGCTTCATCACTTTTAGCAATGGCGGATCCAGGATTGGGCATCCCCCCCCCTTCAAGAAATTGCATACAAGATCGAGATACTCTAATAGAGCAGTCAATTACTCTAATAAAGCAGTCACAACGTTCATGAGGCAGTGCAGCTTACTTAGGCCCCTATTTGGTGATTATTAGTTTCTCATCCACCGCCCGCATCCTTCTTAAGCTACCGCATGATAAGCCATTATTTACTCTGCGCATGCTCAGAAGAACACGTGATACCAAACTGTTATAATTTTTGTTGATGAACGCTACAATGCGCTATATATCACCAGGAGAACTGTTGTTTTCCTTAGCAAATTGCTGCAGTGCCAATTGCAATCGTGCTCTATCGACTTCATCAAAGCAGGCTTTCAGCTGACTGTCGAAAAACAGTTGGCGATCACGAAAAGTAGAATCAGCTGGTGAAGGCAATGTTTGTAGTAAGAAAGAAAGACAATTTGGACAAGGTCTGTACATCAGAGTGTTAATATTATAAAATAATGGCATAATGGTAATACCCTCCCGCCCGCATCATAATAATTAGAAAGGCTGGATGAGAAACTAATAATCACCGAATAGGGGCCTTATGAAGCTATAAATAGGATTTCATTTTACATAAGGCCCCTATTTGGTGATTATTAGTTTCTCATCCACCGCCCGCATCCTTCTTAAGCTACCGCATGGTAAGCCATTATTTACTCTGCGCATGCTCAGAAGACACGTGATACCAAACTGTTATAATTTTTGTTGTTGAACGCTACAATGCGCTATATATCACCAGGAGAACTGTTGTTTTCCTTAGC
Source organism: Dysidea avara (assembly GCF_963678975.1). Classification (NCBI taxonomy): domain Eukaryota; kingdom Metazoa; phylum Porifera; class Demospongiae; order Dictyoceratida; family Dysideidae; genus Dysidea; species Dysidea avara. The sequence continues at coordinate 8,976,848 of NC_089273.1, read as the reverse complement.
AAATTGCTGCAGTGCCAGTTGCAATCGTGCTCTATCGACTTCATCAAAGCAGGCTTTCAGTTGACTGTCGAAAAACAGTTGGCGATCACGAAAAGTAGAATCAGCTGGTAAAGGAAAGTTTGTAGTAAGAAAGAAAGACAATTTGGACAAGGTCCGTACATCAGTGTGTTAATATTATAAAATAATGGCATAATGGTAATACCCTCCCGCCCGCATCATAATAATTAGAAAGGCTGGATGAGAAACTAATAATCACCGAATAGGGGCCTAACATACATGATATAATTTATTTGGTAAAGGATAACTAGCTATTATTGTTGTGACCTTTATTTTTTTTTGCTCTTCAACTTTTTTCAGCAAGGTGCCCCCCCCTCTTTCCAAATTCTGGATCCGCTCCTGTTTAGCTAGCTATTCCATTCTTTCACTACTTTTTCTTTCATCCCTAATCCAACTTAAATTCCTATTTTTCTACTTGTTTGTTTACTTTTTATAACATAATTAATTATGTAACTGAAAGAGAGATGGTTTGTTTTCAGCTATTACACAGCACTACAAATGCAGAACAGTATAATAGGAAAATCATCTCTGCAATCAATTACTTAAGTTGCTGCAGAAAATATGGGCAATAAGCATAATAGTCAACACAGCCAAAGGCAAGCCTTGTTGTGCTATTACGAATGCTTTGTCAGTGAAAAGAACAGGAGGCCAAAACGAGTCCATGACACGTACTGTGGTTGGCAATAAGGCACATCTTGAGACAAAGTAACATTAAACAGTCGAGAAATCAAGCTGGTAGCTTTATCCTTTGTCGAGTTATGCTTGGCTGGAGGCATCAGTTACTCAGTCTGCAAGAAATTAGGTAAATGGAAAATTTTATAAATTCTGTAGAAACTTTTTAGAATGGGTGTAGGGTTGGTCTGAAAACATTTATGAGCTTGGTTGTGCCTACTTAATGTTACAAATCTGTCATGAAGGGAAATTACACCAGTTTTAGGGTGATTATTTGGCTGGAAAAGCCCAGTTCTTCACGATCCCTAATATACAATATACTACCATACCACATGATACTTTATGATACAGTATTGGTTACAAACAACTAAATACATATCATACAGTACAGTAGTACAGTATAGTAGGGATTTTAAAGTTTACACTTTCCAAAAAAAAATATTATTACACTGCTTTAAAGTTTCTTAGTTTACTAGAGTGGTATATCCCCAGTATATAGAACAGTTAATGTTTTGTTATTTTAGTAGATTTTCAGTAAACTTGCATTCACTGATGTTTTACTGAGAGTTTAAAAATTAGTAAAACAATATGTTCCGTATACTTAAAGTTGCTGAAATTTTACTATCAGTATAACTACAGTAAGCAGTTTAACAAATTAGTAAACTAAGACCTTCAAGCAGTGTTAATGAGAAACTAGTCTATCAAGACATGCGATAGTGTGTTGTGTGGCTAAGTACAGCTAGTGCGGATGTGTGACAGACAAGTGTGTACTTTACAGAACCCAAGATAATGCTGTTTTACAAATTCATAGCTCAATAGTTCCTGAATGTATGAAAATTAACCAGTTTTGCAGTGGAAATTCCCTCAGGGTAGGGAACCTTCTATTCCAAATTATTTTGAGTTAAATCCACCTAACCATCACTGAAATATGTTTGCATTTTCTTCTTAATTTCTTATGTAAATTTTCTTTTTGCACACTATAGAAAAATCAAAGTAACTCATATATGTTTTAGTCAATTGACTTCAAATTTGGATGAAAGTAAGAACATAGTTCAGCACATTTACAGCCCAATTTTTGTACAGATCAAAACCAAGAACAGTGGAGTTATGTGCGGTTATGAAAATTGCAAAAAGTGATTTGTTTTCATACTTACAGCTTGACAGAAGATTGGTCTGTACATGACGTTACTGTTTTAGTGCAAATCTTTTGTGGTTTGAAAGTACTGAGAGTATTAGCTATGGAGATACAAAGCAAAACCACATGTGATAAAAATCGATCAAGATGCTCTATGTCACTGAGAATTAAAAACATAATTTTATGCACAAATAATTATGTTGGCAAAATTCTCTTAACCTGAGATCTAGTTCCACACCTACTTATATCTAAGTACCTTACCACCCTGCCACTTCTCACCTCACATAATTTCTACCTTATAATGAAAGTTCTGGTTTAGTACAATTGAATGATAACTCATAGATTTATCAGTGGAAATTCTACTTATGATGCGTTGCAGTGAAGTGCACAGATAAATGTTTGTTCTATTAGAGTACTACAGAAATGATGAAATCAAGTGTGTTGTGCAGCCAAGTACAGTAGGTGTGGGTGGGCAGGTGACATGTATACTTATTTTATGGAACCAGAAAATTCCATTTCATGTTTCCATAGCTCCGTAGTGCTTCCATGGTATAATCAACCATTTCTCTTGTGGAAGCATCCTCAGGGTAAGGAATCTCCCATTCCTAATTTGAGTTAAATCTGCCTAGCTATCATTGAGATATACGTTCCTTTAAAATTGATCTGATTTTAGTTCTTCAGACGATTTCTATAAAAAAGGGAAAAGGTTAAAAAGAGGCTGGCTTTGGAATTTACAATTGCAAAAAGAAGTGATATCTGCACAAAAACAGCCTAGCTGTTAAAAAAGGTGCAGCCTTAGAAAGTCTGGGTGAAAAAGTTAGAGGTGGCAGCCAACAAATGGCTGCAATGATGTTAATGCTAATAAATTTTAATTGTGACCCAGTCTGGGAAAACCAGCTTTATCGTCCATGTCAGCAAATTCGATTTTAAACCCAGGACACAATGCTACATGAATAAACTATCTAATTCCACAGTCAAAATCAGCTAGACTTGAGTGGTCTGGTTTTGCTGGCTGCAAACCCAGTGGTGATCCGTATGTGTAGTGTGGGGCCGTAATGGAGCTCTGGTCAGCCTTAGGCTTGAGCCAATTATGCTTTGAAGATAGCTTATTACACTTTTGACCAGTGTGCAAAAATCCAACCTATTATGCTCAAAGGTATGCTCTCAAAAGGAAGATTATGCTCGAGAGCTGACTGTTTTATTAGAGTATATCTACATTTCCTCACTGCTGTATTAGAGTAAATGACTGCTCTATTAGAGTATCTCGATCTTATTTCCATAAAGTGTGAATAGTCAGTCAAGAAATAGTAAAAATAATAATACTGCAAGGTTTTCTGATATGAAATGCAGTAGCCAGTTTAAATTGTTCAAGCAACATTCAAAATTGTTATGCAGATCTAATTATTTTATGAACAGAGTGATTAATGAGTGGAACAGTTTACCTACCTCTGTTGTAGAAAGTTCTTCAATTAACACTTTTAAATCGCTGTTAGATAATTATTTTTTAGATGTTAGATTTACTTTTGTATAATGCATTGACCGGGTATACAGACTACAGGCTTTGCCTTTACCCGTATTTAATCATAATCATAATCAATCAGTTATGTGCAGTGTGTAACGTATGTTCATGTTGTGCAGTATTTTGGCGAGCGCATTGCACGTTTTAATTAAAATCCTTAAAATCATCCTATTATGTTAGCATAACACTTAATTCTTTTGTTAGCCTATTATGCTCAAAATTATGCTGGCATAATTGGCGCAAGCCTAGTCAGCCTGAAGATGACAGTATTTGGCTGTACAGCTCAGTGGTATTGAATAAGTACCTCTGCTGTGAATTTCCTTTCATTTAAGCCAAATATGAGACCTGAATAGCACAATACTTGGCCTTCCAGCCCCCACCTCCCACGTTTTTGCAGCTCGCCTGATACAGTCAACCTCGGTATATAAACTATCTAAAATGGCAGGAAACTTAGTTGTGGCTACTTGCACAGTGGATGCTCTGGAAGGTAAGGAATTGGTGTAAAACGTGTGAAATTTTGGTACACATAGCTTCAACCATTGGAGAGCTACAACACACTAAACACTTAAAACCGACATTTCTCGATACTTTTAAATAGGTGATAAGACCAGAATGGGTCACAATGTCTGTGTGCATTGTTAGTATTAACACCATTGCAGCCATTTGTTGCCCACCACCTTTGATTTCACAACTTTTTTCATCTGGAACATTTGTACAGATACTGCTTACTAGCATGCAAAGTAATTGTTTTGCTTAATTTTTATGTTCTGCCCATTACACATAGGGATGCGGCGATTATGTCAGCATAATTTTGGGCATAATAGGTATGTGTGGGAATCAGGAATTATGCTAGCATTTTGAGATGATTATAAAACTTTAACAGTAGGAAAATCTGCAGATTGCACAATTCTGTTTCAAAAGATTGAGATACTCTAATAGAGCAGTCAGAAACTGTAATAGAACAGTCACTGAATATTATTTACTCTAATAAAACAGTCACATTGAAATGAAATACTCTAATAAAGCAACCAGCTAAATAATTCAATACTATTTGAAATTTAGACATCAATGGAAATGGTCATATACAGCATAAACTGGCATTATTAGCCAATTATGGTGGCATAATTTTGGGAATAATGGGCAATTCTCAAAAGCATAATAGGTGATTTTTTGACCACTGCTTAAAAGTATAATGCTCAATATTTGGAGCATAGTAGTCTTATGCCTAATTACACAGTATAAAGCTTATCTGGTATTAATCCCCACACTTCAACTATTGGAGACATGGTGTGAAGTTTGCAGATATTTAGCTACCTTTTTTCTTATGTGATAGGCCGCATGCACGCAAGAATCATGTTTGCACTGTCATTAAAAATAATGGGACACAAAAGAGGAGAAACGCAAGGTCACAATAAACTATATGCATTTTAGCTGTCATGCATGGTTTGCAAAAGAAACATCGTCAGTAAAAGCATTGTCAAATAGTGAATAAGTTGGGAAGGTAAAAGCAGTGGACTGGACCACTAGACTGGATTACTGCATTGTGGTTATTTGTTATATGCTTTTCTTTGTCGGGCCATTGGGTTGTGTATGTTAGTTGTTGTATTTATGAAAACTTGTATATATTGCTCAGAAATACTTACTTGGTATAATATTATTCTCCACCAAATCACACTATTGCAGAGCAAACACATAATACCATGGCCTGTTTCAAAATTAAATGTGTATAATATTTGATTCCCAAATACAAGTAGTATTGAAGAGAGATATTCTAGATCAACTGAATCTGCAAACAAAGATCAAACTTTTTCAGGAGCTTGAGATTATTATTTTTATATTATATATAATAGTGAGTAAAGCATTACAAAATTAGGTAGCATTAAATGTTTAATATATCACCCTACATCACCGTTATATTGCATAATATTCCAAAACAAACCAAAAAAGTATAAAATCTTTTATTTTCGATTTGAGCTGGGTGGAGCTCCTGGTGAGCTGCTAGTATACTGCATCATATGAAATCACAGAAACACCAGCTGCTACTACTACCAAACTTTTTGACCATCATTTATCATCATTCTAAACAAAATTAGGTGACTAGTGTGGCATGAGAGGTACTGGAAAGGACTTTAGCACCATTGAGAGAATCCCATGGAATGATGTACGGAAATTTTGACGCTCTTCACCCAGATGGTGAGAAGTCTCGGATCCTTTCTGGAATAACAGTATAGACAGACTAATCATCCAACTTTGCCACTTCACTATGAGGAAGTGTTGGCTTTTCTTATCTTGGCTGATAGGCCAGCTTGGATTCCAAAATTCGTGTTTCATTTTCTGATTTTTGAAAGAAAGCAACCCTGTGCCGGGAACCCTTTGAATTGTTTGCTTATTACTATACGTATTTTTTAATTACAAAAAGTCTAGATATAATATCTAGCTAAGTAGCAAGTTTTATCCTGTGAGTGTCCTTTGTATGGAGCACAAAATTTTATTATATATTTTGCATCTCACGAAAATATTGAAATCGATATGTCTGTGAAGACAACAATCATGCCTCCAGTTTCTACAATGAACATCCTTCAATGATAGGGGATCAATTTGTAAAGGTTGATTTTTTGGATAGCAGACTCTATATACATGTACAATATTATTCCAATACTACACTGTTAAAATGAAGTGCTATGATAGCACATAAAAATGCTATGGTAGCACCTAAAAGTGCTAAAATTTGACTGCTCCAGTCAAAAAATAGCACCTCTATGTGCTACCATAGCACTTCATTCTTAACAGTGTATATGTGACCGAATTTGACAAAACTATTCTTCCACACATCCACTTCTATAACTTTGAAGCACCATAACTCACTGTAGAAGTATGCCACTAGTTTCAAATTTTAACCTGGTATTTTACCATGCTATGTGAAAATTGCAGGTTAAATAGCTTGTTGACTAGTCAAGTTACAGTTGGTTAAAGTCAGAGAATTGGATGGGGGTGGAAGCCTTGTTTTGTCAAATTCGGTCACATATTTACCTCTTGTTGAAGTATCTTCATGTCCAGAAATGTTCCGATTTCATTAGGTACCAATTTCGTAAATCTTTCTTTGGTTAAGTGCAAGAAGGATTCACCATCAATTGAAAAATCTACAATAAGTATACAACATGCCTGATCATCTGAATACTTTTATCAGTAACAATATAAATTAACTCATTTTCATGATCATAGCAGTGACATCAATCAAGACACATAGGCTTGAGTGCATTATGCTTTTTAAATTACCTATTATTCTTTCTAGCAATTCTTTTTCATTGGCCTATTATTCCCAAAATTATTCCCAAATATTCATGGAGCAATTCCTGGATTTTAAAAGTCAAATGGATATTCTTCTGTTGCTGAAAATATAACCACTTGCAAGCATAAAAACTATACCAAAAGATCGAGATACTCTAATAGAGCAGTCACAATCTGACTGTTCTATTAGAGTAAGCGACTGCTCTATTAGAGTATCTTGATCTTTTTGCTCGATTGTGTGCTAGCAATGATTGAGGATGTTCCTCTACGAATTTTTCTGTGATATAAGAAAAATGTGTGAATTCAAATTAATTATTCTGGAAGATCACCCTTTTATTAAGTAAATTAAATAATTAACATTCCATGCATTCATTGGTATGACAAATATTGTGCTATTTTTCAGGGCCAGTTTAGTGTAAACCCCACCTCAATTGGTGGTTCCTATCAAAAGATATAAGCAAAAGAAGTTGACAGTGTGATGATTTTTATGTACAGTATTTTCAATGCTTTTGGCATATATCACATGGCACCAAACACAATATTCAAAGTTTCATAAATCTAGATAGGAAACTAATAACAACATGACATTTTCACCACATAACTATTTTCCATATGAGCTAGGTAAAACCTCTCAAGAGTGACCACTTCTTTGTAGACTGACCACTCAGAATATTACATAAATAAAGCAAGTGATTCACAAATAAAACTGTGTGTATTGTGCAATACTATGTACACACAGGTACCTAATGCATTTTCAAGGATAACTAACTAGAAAAATCAGTAATATTATGTAACATGGTAAGTAATGGCATCACAAGTCACAGTTAACAGATACTTCAGAAACATGACAGTCAGATAACAAAATCTCAGAGCAATATTATTAATAAAATAGATTTGTTTGGACACTTTTCAGCTTTATTTGTCACATTGTAAGCACTAAGGATAATAATTATCTAATCAAAAACAGCCAAGCTGTAAAATAGGAGTGCGGCCCTTGAAAAGACTATGGTGAAAAAAGATGTGAAATCTAAGGTGGCGGCCAAGAAATGGCTGTGATGGTAGGTTAATGGTAAAAATTTTAATAACAACAATTCAGGTGAATTTGGTGCCGCTTGGTCAATTGGCACAAAATTCACCTGAATTGTCGTTATTAAAATTTTTACCATTAACCTACCATCACAGCCATTTTTTGGCGGCCACCTTAGATTTCACATCTTTTTTCACCATAGCCTTTTCAAGGGCCGCACTCCTTTTTTTACAGCTTGGCTGTTTTTGATTAGATTTCACTTCTTTTTATATTTGTATACCCCAAAGCCGGCCTATGGCCAGCTTTGGGGCTTTTTAACCTATATATTATTCTTTACCACAGGAAAAAGAAAAAGATGAAGCAGGTTTTATGAACACTCTGATTTTATCAGTAAATGTAAAATTATATATATAATTCATATATCAAGAGTTCATAATATAAAAAGAGAGCATATATTTATTACATGTCAATTAATCCCCACAGGATAATTTGCAGCTGATCTCTCTACTGGGTGACTTGAAATGTAGCTGAAATCTCTACAGGGCGATCTGCTTGTACGTAGATGAACTCTTTACAGAATTCTCTCTACAGGGTGACTTGACTCTAGCTGAACTCTCTGCAGGGTTATCTGTTTGTAGTTGAATTCTCTACAGGGTGATTTGTTTGCAGCTGAACTCTCTACATGGTGGTTGCTTTGTAGCTGAACTCTCTAAAAGGTGACTTCTTCTAGCTGAACTCTCTACAGGGTGATCTTTTCATAGCTGAACTCTCTACAGGATGATTTGTTTGCAGCTGAACTCTCTACATGATGATTTCTTTGTAGCTGAACTCTCTACAGAGTGATTTGTTTGTAGCTGAACTCCCTACAAGGTAACTTCTTCTAGCTGATCTATCTACAGGGCGATCTGTTTGTAGCTGAGCTCTCTACAGGGTGTTTGTTTGCAGCTGAATTCTCTACATGGTGGTTTCTTTATAGCTGAACTCTCTACAAGGTGACTTCTTCTAGCTGATCTCTCTACAGGGTGATTTGTTTGTTACTGAGCTCTCTACAGGTGATTTGTTTGTAGCTGAACTCTCTACAAGGTGATACTTCTAGGTGATCTCTCTACAGGATGACTTGTTTCTAACTGAACTCTCAACAGGGTGATCTGTTCATAGCTGAACTTTCTACAGGGTGATTTGTTTGCTGCTAAACTTTCTACATGGTGGTTTCTTTGTAGCTGAACTCTCTACAAGGTAACTTATACTACCTGATCTCTCTACAGTGTGACTTGTTTCCAGCTGATCTGTGATTTGTTTGTATCTGAACTCTGTACAGGCTGATTTGTTGGCAGCTGAACTCTCTACATGGCGGTTTCTTTGTAGCTGAACTCTCTACATGGTGACTTCTTCTAGATGATCTCTCTACAGGGTGACTTGTTTCTAGCTGAACTCTCTACAGGTGATTTGTTTGCAGCTGAACTCTCTACATGGTGGTTTCTTTGTAGCTGAACTCTCTACAAGGTAACTTCTTCTAGCTGATCTTTCTACAGGGTGATTTGTTTGTAGCTGAATTCTCTACAGGGTGATTTATTTGCAGCTGAACTCTCTACAACCTGACTTCTTCTAGCTGAACTCTCTACAGAGTGATTGATTTTTTTGCAGCTGAACTCTCTACATGGTGGTTGCTTTGTAGCTGAACTCTCTAAAAGGTGACTTCTTCTAGCTGAACTCTCTACAGGGTGATCTTTTCATAGCTGAACTCTCTACAAGATGATTTGTTTGCAGCTGAACTCTCTACATGATGATTTCTTTGTAGCTGAACTCTCTACAGGGTGATTTGTTTGTAGCTGAACTCCCTACAAGGTAACTTCTTCTAGTTGATCTATCTACAGGGCGATTTGTTTGTAGCTGAGTTCTCTACAGGGTGTTTGTTTGCAGATGAACTCTCTACGTGGTAGTTTCTTTATAGCTGAACTCTCTACAATGTGACTTCTTCTAGCTGAACTCTCTACAGGGTGACTTGTTTCTAGCTGATCTCTCTACAGGGTGACTTGTTTCTAGCTGAACTCTCTACAGGTGATTTGTTTGCAGCTGAACTCTCTACATGGTAGTTTCTTTGTAGCTGAACTCTCTACAATGTGACTTCTTCTAGCTGAACTCTCTACAGGATGACTTGTTTCTAGCTGATCTCTCCACAGGGTGACTTGTTTCTAGCTGAACTCTCTACAGGGGATTTGTTTGCAGCTGAACTCTCTACATGGTGGTTTCTTTATAGCTGAACTCTCTACAAGGTGACTCCTTCTAGCTGATCTCTCTGCAGGGTGATTTGTTTGTAGCTGAACTCTCTACAGGTGATTTGTTTGTAGCTGAATTCTCTACAGGGTGACTTGTTTCTAGCTGATCTCTGTACAGGGTGACTTGTTCCTAGCTGAACTCTCTACAGGTTATTTGTTTGCAGCTGAACTCTCTTACATGGTGGTTTCTTTGTAGCTGAACTCTCTACAAGGTGACTTCTTCTAGCTGATCTCTCTACAAGATGACTTGTTTCTAACTGAACTCTCTACAGTGTGATCTGTTCATAGCGGAACTTTCTACTGGGTGATTTGTTTGCAGCTGAACTCTTTGCATGATTGTTTCTTTGTAACTGAACTCTCTATAAGGTAACTTCTTCTAGCTGATCTCTCTACAGGGCAATTTGTTTGAGCTGAACTCTCTACATGATGGTTTCTGTGTAGCTGAACTCTCTATTAGGTACCTTCTTCTGGCTGATCTGACTACAGGGTGACTTGTTTGTAGCTGAATTTTCTACAGAGTGATTTATTTGAGCTGACCTCTCTACATGATGGCTTCTTTGTAGCTGAACTCTCTATAAGGTAACTTCTTCTAGCTGATCTCTCTACAGGGCAATTTGTTTGAGCTGAACTCTCTACATGATGGCTTCTTTGTAGCTGAACTCTCTATTAGGTACCTTCTTCTGGCTGATCTGACTACAGGGTGACTTGTATGTAGCTGAATTCCTACAGAATAACTTGCAATGTAATATAATTGAATAAATTATAAATGCAGCTGAATACTTTATTAGGGTGACTGTTCTATTAGAGTATTTCGATCTCGCATTTGCTACACGTAGTTGCGTTTCGAATCATAACTCAGTGGTTTGTAATCCGATTCTTCTGTACTACTGCAAGGACTTTCTATGATGATTATTCCAGCTACATACTGATTTTCAGCTCATTGCTCTAAGCGGTTTGCCTGATAGACACGAAAACTAATAGTATTTTTATTCATAAAATCGATCGCGTAATTTTGACACAGGTCGGGTTTTGTGTCATATCTCCGTGGTCTTTATCCCGATTCCTTTCAAACCACAAAAAGGCACTCCTACGATGGTTGCTCCATCTACATATCAAGTTTCAACTGATTCCTCAAAGGAGTTTACCCTGTAGGCGTGACAGACCTTCGACCTTATTTTACGCAAATAATCGGTCATAACTCCGTGAATGTTCATCGGATTCCTACCAAAGTTGGTACAGAGATCCGCCTTAATGAGCCCTTTAAGTGTGCCAAAGTTCAGCCCGACCCGAGCACGAATTCGTGTTTTATGTCGGATTTTGCGATGTGTGCGAAATGAAGAAGAAAAAAACGAAGAAATTAAAACGAAATTTTGTTCGCTCGTATCTCGGAAATGGCTGGAGCGATTTTCTTCAACTTTGGTGTGTAGACTCCCCTTGCTGGCCGACACCTCTCTAGCAAATTTGGTTCCAATCGGATAAGGGATCACAGAGCTACATAGGTGTGAATATTGCGTTTTCTTTCTTCCTGTTAATATACTCACGGTGTGGCGCGCCGACTTCTTGGGTCGCACGACACACTACCGTGTGTCTTGATTGTATGAGACAATGACATCATTATACTACAAAGAGAAATTATAAATAGTTTCTGACCAAAATTACAATCACTGAAGCTGCCATAAAATGGATCAAAACGGTCTTGCAGAAATTTACTTAAAACGCAAAAATTACCATACCCTTTACGGGAACATTTTAAGTAAGCAGCGCCATCCTACTTACGGAGTAACTTTAAGTTATGTGTTCCGTCTTCATTACGGGGAAACTTTAAGTAATCATCTCCGTCATCTTTACGGGAGAATTTTAAGTCACTGTATCACGTGATCTTGTTTCATTTATGAGTTATCTGTAGTTGTGACGTGTCTGCCTCTCACCGCCACGTAATCCGTCCCATGAATTCACTTCTGCAGTACTGTATTATCTGGGCAGCTACATAAGCCCTTGCTTTTCAGATCGATTGCATGTGATACCACTATTGGTGCCCGCGCACGCCCTCTGTAATCACTTGCTGTCTTAGCTAGTATCACGTGATTTTTAGCCCTTTACCACTTTATTTTTGTCACGTGACTTTGGCGGTTCAACCAAGATTCTAGCGGGCTTTACCACATGATTTTTGGTCACGTGACTTTTGGCGGTTCAACCACATGGACTGTGAAGTGTGCTGTAATGAGGCTGCAGATTTTCTGTGCTATGACTGCAGCCCTGAAGGAAGGCCTCTTTGTGGCAGTTGCTCAGAATTATTACACTGTAACCCCAAAAGAACTGGACATTCACTGGTGAGTCTTATATCCCATGAATCTTCATACAAAATTAAATACACTGTGTTGTGTGCATAGGTGCCTGTTGAAGAGAGTCCCAGCACCAACACCATTAGTTCTCAGAGCTCCCATCATAGTAATGATTCTTTGGATGGTGCCGAGGCCAGTAAAGTTGTAACTTTAGTTGAATCTTTTTCGCTTCTCTCCTTTTATCCGTATCAGAAGTCCATCATTGATGCCGTACTGGATATGAAGGACACTATCATTATCCAATCTACCGGAAATGGGAAGTCTTTGCTTTCAATTCCCACCTGTTTACCTAAACAAAAAAGCAATTGTTATTATGCCCACAATCAGCCTCATGCGTGATCAAACTATACAAGTAAATGAACATGGGATCAAAGTGGCATATATGGGCTCAGCAGCTAAATATCAACAGATGACAGCACTTGCTTTAGATCCTAATTCAGATGTCAACCTTATTTTTGTTACCCCTGAGTGGCTGTTTACCGAAAGGCTGGGTAATAAAGCCAAGGTATATGATCTTGACAGGGCTAATAACCTTGCATTGATTGCAATCGATGAGGCGCACTTGATGTATGAGTGGCACTCTTTTCGACCACTCTATGCACAGTGTCAAGAGCTACCATTAGAGTTTCCTAACACCCCAATAATGACACTGAGTGCAACTGTCACCCCAGATGTCCTGGTGAAACTAAGAAGTTTCCTTAGGACTCCTGTGATTGAGAAAGGTTCTGTGCATCGTCCCAACATATACCTGGAAGTCACTCAATGTGATTTTAAGACTGGGAAAGGGTGTCAAGGTTAGTCAGTAAACATACACCACAAATCCAGTATAATTATTATTGTTTTCAAAAAATTACATAATTTTGGAGGGCCAACTCAGCTAGAGGTTTGCACACAAAAATGCTATGATGTAGGCATGCTATTTGTTGGTGTAAATTTAAGGTGGCTATATGGACAATTATGAAATGACGTCACATGGTATAGGGAGTACTCATATATTGAGCTGCCCGCAACTATACCATAACCATAATATCAAGAGTTAATAATGTTATTTATGGGGGAGAGTGTCTAACTGCAGTACATTCAACAAAATCATTGCTACTGGTCAATTGTAAGATCTCTCTAAGAAACGACGCTTGACCTTATCAACGGATCTTTAAACAGTCTGTAGGACCAGGAGTCATACAGACCTTCAGCACTTGTTCTGTAAAGCCTTAATAAATAATAAACACCTATCATCACCAATTCACAATTGTTTATCATCAAAAAAGCATTGCAGAGGTGTGTATACAATCAAAACTGAACTTGTAGAAACTTGCAGCAAAAGATATACTGGGAGCTTTACACTCTCCCCCATACATAATATTATGAACTCTTGTTAATATCTTTCTTGGATTAGTACTAGTAATAGCATGGGTAGCAGTGAAATTTGGGGTAAATACCACGAGTGTTAGCATTGAAATTTCCATTTTCAATGCAACAAGAGTGGTATTTATCCCAAACTTCATTGCTATATCCATGCTATTCCCAGTTAATACCATACTCGCTGTGCATTAGCATTGCTATGTATGCAATTTGTCACTATGTACTAAATAGGTGTCAACACTAATTGGCACTACATTGTTAACATAAATTCTAGCCAATGAAATTGCAATTACAACTTTTTCACTGCTACCAGTGAAATACAGGATAAATTTTACTGCTACTATTGAGACTTTTGTATGGGCAGTGAAACAAAAATTATTTCACAAGCCAATGCTTTAAAACATTAAAAGGACTTTTCCTTAAATAGAGGTTGCATTGTTACAAGTGACGTCAGGTAAAGGTGCTTGCTGGAATAACCACTACAAGTAGTGTTATCAGAAGCCATGTATGATAACGAAGTTCATAATATATATATATAACGAAAGGAAAGAGTATCCAACTCTCAATATACCCCACTGTTCGTCAACTGCATCCGTAAATCCTTGTGCATTTCTGCAAAATGTTAACACTTTAATATATCACACATTATTGACAGGTGACTAAGTGTCTAGGGAATTCTCATTTGGGTAGCGATGAGCTTAAAGAAGAGCATGCGTGTAATGAATAGGTGAACTGCAAGAATGGATCGTGACAACAGGCAAAGGGATGGAAGCCCTTGAATAGCTATGTATGAGGCATCTATTATCTATGCTGTGATGAAGCAATGCGCACATCAGTTCATTTTGGCACTTTGCGATGAGCCTGCCAGCTTTACAGGTAAGTGTTCACCAAAACCTTACTGTTCAATCCCCTGCAGTGTATGCAGAATATAAAGTGCTTGTTAAACCATGGTGCTTAACATAACAAGTCACTAGTAAGTCACCATTCTTGCTACAGGGGGTACTATGCAATCACTTAATGCAGGGTGTTCTACAGCAGTATAGACAGCTGGATACTCTCTCCCTTCTTTATATTATGAACTCTTGATGGTAACAATACAAACAAACATAACAATACAAACAAACATTCCATGCTACATTTAAAACAGAAATTTCAATTAGGAGCCAATTACAAGCCATTGTGAATGACTGTTACCATCCCTTGAAACACCAATAAATGTCTAGTCTCCTGTAGCCAGGACCACCTGTTTTTTTTTTGTGTGAGGGCAGGGGAAAAGTTCTGGTATACCTGCATTAGGTTATTGATTGGTGCTGATTGGAAAAACCCTATAACTTCTTAGGCCTGTTAACAAGTGCCACATGTGTCCATCATTGTTCAAGAAAAACGATACCTTAGCTTTGTGTTTCTGAAAGGCTAAGATCATGTGCAAAACATTAGAGTTGTATCTTGTACATTATTACGATACATGTAAACATTTTACCTTTCTTTTTTTCACATCACTTTACTTGTTGTACCTCCCTCCTACCTGAGATCAAGTATGGTGTATCCTGATAAAAATGACAATAATATGTGCTTCCTTCCCAAAGACTTGACATTTAATGTGGGTGTATCTAAACAGTTCCTGAGTGGGTATCTAGTTCCTGGGCTAATGTATCATATACTACAAAAGTTTGGCAATTTTGGCGAGTCGACTTTGATTCGTCAAATTATTTGGTCCAATTTCAGTCAATCGATTTGAGAGAATGCTGCATGCCATGAGCATTCGCCAAAATATTATCCGCCAAACTTCCATTGTGAGTTAAATTGCCAAAATTTTGTATCATACTGTATCAGAGGAGGTAGACATAATTGTCAAAATAAGTTAATCACATATTTTGACTCTACAAATAAAATACAATTTCCAGTATTATACTGTATTGTCACATTTTGCCCTCTGTTTATGAGGAAGACCTTCATATAAGAAACACTTTCAATTGGTACTTAGGTGTCCCTCTGATATTGCATAGCTCTATTTCTATTATCATGGTATATTTCTACAAAATGTGAAATTTAGACATACTGTTTTTTTTTGCTCAGACCAATACTGTGCATGAATATTTGACAGCATCCCAAAGATTAACTACATACATACAGTACAATACAAGTGTGTGTTATTTGTGATCTGCTGAGCAATAATAAGTCATCTTCCTTGAATTCCTTGTCATTACTTCAGTTAAGGACTTCAGACTCTTGCAATACATAGTCTTGATTGGAGCAGCAATAAAACTCAATTTGTACAGCAACAATTATACAGGCACTGAATTAATCCACTATAACTTATGATAGATTTAATATGTTACTATACTGCTGTTTTCATATCCAAATTTCAACAATGGCAAATTTTACTCGCCTGTACAGTATCTCTAATACTACTTGCCTCCATGAACAAACACAAATTCTTTGTCAACAGGCAAATTTAGAAGTATACAAATTTTGCTGATTTGAGCATTGTTGCACTGCGTATTGAAGTGTGTGCAAAAATTTTTTTATATTTATGTGGTGCACATGCATTTTATAGAAATGTTTGCAAAAATGATGGGTTATCACTCAACAGGGCACATTTTACAAATACATATGTAAAGTTATGATTGCATATTATAGGTTATGGAGAAAACCGAAGTTTTGTACAATTTGCAACCATTGTTACAAAGAAGCTAGAGGGCGCTGGTGATGGCAGCACAATTGTGTACACTGACTTTGCTAGACATGTTGGATCTATTGTTTGTGCATTGCATGACAATGGTACTGATGCCGTAGGATACTATGGTGCTATGAGTGATAAGGACAAAGAAGAATCACACAAATCTTGGCATGATGGAAGCTGCAAGGTTATGGTAGCCACGAGGGCATTTGGCCTAGGAATTAACAAGAAGAATATACATCTAGTTGTGCGGCACGACCTACCACCAGATTTGTCTTCATGGGTGCAAGAGTTTGGCAGAGCTGGTCGAGATGGTCTCCCAGCGTCTGCATGCATAGTTTACTCAGATGACGACATCCAGCATCTGTCGTACTGGTTGAGCAGTGGAGATAGACAACGCAACTCATCGGTTGCTACAGCCTTTTCTGAGGCACTGAAGTTTTCATATTCTCATCTGGCTAGAAAGTGCCGTCACGAAGTAGTACTAGAGGGCTTTGGTGAACAAATGGTTCATTCAGCTGAGCAATGTTGTGATGTTTGTGCCCTTCCACCAGTTTTATTCGACAATAAATCACGAGAGTTTACTTTACTAGTTTCAGCTATAGACGAGCTGGGAACAAAGGGTGAAAAAAAACTGGCACAATTTCTTCGTGGTAGCAACTTAGCATGGATAAAGGAGTTAGCTAATTTTTACCCAAAGAGTTCAAAGGCATATGGGAAGAGCCCACCACAACTATCTTTGGAATGGTGGCGCTTGTTTGCTCGCCAGTGTTCAGTTGCAGGTTATCTCATTAGAAAGGTGGATTGTGGGACATTTCAAGGAAGACATGGAGGGGTCTTTTCTTATTTTGAAGTCTCACCCAAAGGAAGGGATACAATAGCTGGTGATAAAGATGTCCTCTTGCCACCACTTGTTCTATCCGCCTTAATCCCGTCGAAGCGTTGCCATGGATTACAGTCAGGTACCCAGCTTGAAGCTGTACAAAAGAAGAAACGTACAGGTCGTGGTAGCAATCCATTATCAACTGTCAGAGATCTGGTGAGCAACAAAGAAAACTGGCAACACATAATTTCAAAAGAACAATATCAATTGCCTGGGGTGTCAACACGTGCCACGTTAAACACAATCTTTTTCAGTAGTGATATCAGCCAGCTACCACAATATGTTGAAGAAAAGCCACACTTTCTTTGGGAAGACATACAGTTGAGCAAAGGGAAGTTAAACCCAGATAGGTGCATCACCTTAAATGTTGATGGTAGCGATGAATCTGTTTTCTACCGGATTGCTCCATGCAACGGTATCAAACTATGCTCTGCAACAGACTGCCAGCATGTTCAGACCCGTAATTCAAAGAAAAACCTGTGTTCTACTCATCCTGGTAGTCCAACTATCAACACTGAGAACTGTCCTGTTGTCTTCATCTACCTTTTCCCACAAAACTTTACATCTGACAACAGGAGGTTAGTACACATTATTGGATTGTAACCCTTGTACATGTATTGCAATCAGGTAGAGCTGTGATACTACCTAGATTATTGAGATAACATAATGGTTATCAAGATAAGGATGATGGGTTAAGTTATATAAATAATAGTAAACTTCCGTAAACCGCTTAAATATTTAGTGTAGACACCTTCAACTCTCCCACCACTTTAACACAATGCTAAACCATAATATTTTTCACTCTTTTTCACTCTTTTACACTCTTCAAGTTGTAATTTTCTCACTTTACAGGTTGCACTAATAGCATCATACAGTACTATAGTACTGTATAGTAGGGACAATGAAGGTGTGGTCCACGAAGAAGAATCTAAAATCATCCTCAGAAATCCTTCACGGCCACTTGACAGTATTGGTCAGGTAAAAGCAAGCCCAAATGTGTCTTCAGAACGACCTGAAATTTTAGACAAGGTGCTACAAAATTTAAAAAAGTTTATTTTAGCGAACTTCCCACTGCCTTACTTCCTGATGTGTTCAGTCAAGCGTAGCTACAGCCTTACTTCTTTGGCAGAAATGCTTCAAATATTGTGGTGAAAAACTTTCACAATATTAACTGCCTACAATGTATGCGCTATTGTCTTACTGTTTACCTTTGATCCTTCTTTATCGTGGCCATTGCTCATCGGCTTCCATCAGATTACGTGCATACCACACAGTCATTGTGTCCCAACATATTTGAATACTAGTCTTGCGTAGCCAGACTGCTTTTTTCTTTTGTGTGGGTGTCAGGAAAAAAGGATCTGGTATACCTACATTAAGAATTCTGTGTAACGTTCCACTGCAGTTAGGGTGAATGTTGATTACTGCTGATTGGTAAAGTCTTGAACTTTTTAGACCTGTTAAAAGTGTCATGTGTGCCCTTCAGCTGCAAAACAAGAGAACAGTATTCAGTGGTAAGGCTGCACTTTTTAACAGGTATAAGAAGTTTAAGGCTTTACCAATCAGCAGCAATCAACATTCACCCTGACTGCAGTGGAACTTTACACAGAATTCTTAATGCAGGTTTACCAGACCCTTTTTCCCCCGACGCCCACACAAAAGAAAAAAAGCGGTCTGGCTGCACGAGACTATTGGAATACACGTGTAGCATAATTGTGGCGCTTACGTGATTTGAAAGTTAGGGATACACCTCGGGATATACTGCTTCCTCAGTGTTCAACATTGTCGCCAGAGAAACTACACGCGTAAGGGTAACTTAGAGTGTTTGTTTCTTGTTGTTACTAGTATAGGCTGAACAAGGTGTGCCTTAAAATAATAGAATACAAGTCCATTTCTGTATCCCAGTTAGTATACACCTTGTTACTGATAAGTTGTGTGATTTCTAAGTGGTACGCATGGGCACAAAGCTTATATTTTCCTGGGTTGGACAAATAAGATATACAGCTGCTATCCTGTGCAATACATGTACATGATTAAAACACCGTAATTGTTATTATGTGATTCACATGTATGCGTATAACAAATATAAGAAAAATTAGGTATTTTCAGTATGAGTATGGACTGCAACAATAAAAAACACTGAAACAAGCCGCTGAGATGAACACACTGAGTGTATGCACTTTAATCTCTACTTTAGCCTGCTATGATGCATGGCTAAAGTAGGGAATAAATTGCATACACTCAGCTGTGTTTCATCTCAGCTGTGTTTCATCTCAGCTGCTTGTTTCCGTGCTTTTTAATGTTGCAGTCCCTACTCATACTGAAAATTCCTACACTTGTTTAACTAAGATTTGTATTTGCTTCAATTATCTAGATATGTTAGATAATCCAAGATAACTTCAAATAGAAATGTCAAGATATGCCTAAATTTTATATTGCAGACCTCTAGCCTATGGAAATTACTAATTGTTTAAGCAAGTAAACAATTTCACTATTTTGAATCTTTTTGATACATGCTAGCTATACCACTCACGTGATGTTTTATCCATAGAATTTAGCTAAACGTCAATGGATGTTTTAGGGTTATAGTACTAAGTATGCATATTGCATAACATTTCATGTAGTACTGTTCACACATGACATTAATGTCAACAGTTAAGTTACAAGTATCATAAACAATCAAATAATACATATTCACATCTAAAAATTATACTTTTCAAATATATAGAATGGTCCGTGGGATAGTTCAAACATGGAAACATAATATATATATATATATATAATTATTTTGCTTTATTAGATGGATTGCTGGTATTGTTGTTAACAACACAACTCCAACAAAAAATCTTCACAACCACAACATTCCCAGCCCAAGTGTTGTATCAACCTTTGTGAAACACAGCATCGTATCAGCTGTAAGTGCATCACCTCGATTGACAACAGATGACTTAGCAGCTGGAAGAGGACTGCAGTTTGTGCCAGGTGCAGTGGACACTGCAGCCACTAGCAAGGACAAACTGAGAGCCATCAGGAAGAAGGCATTAGAAGACGGTGGTCATAGAAAAGGTAAGCAAATGCTGTAACCACCATCACCAATTATTACTATGATGATGTAGGCCTAGATACAATAGTGGATTTCAATCAAGTGTTACAGAAAATAGATGGCAAAGATATTGAGATGGAAGGACTGGATGAGCAGTGCTCAAAGTTGAAGAATTACAGCTCACTGGGACATCCCTACATGCGTAATTACTGCATTTCTTATGATATTTCGTACCAATTCATCATGAGCCCCTTCATGTCTAAGGTGATGGCTAGTGCTGATTTTATTCAGGTGGATGTTACATACGGAGAAAATTCAGTGCTTCCATACCTATTCAATGCCACAGCATTTGATGAAATCACCATGAAGTGGATCATAATTGTACGGATGCGATGCAACAAGGAAAACACCAGCATGTATGAAACTGCATTCGAACAGATGTTTGCCACATGCAAAAAGGATATATCGTCTTATGATGTAAACACCCATTTGCAAGGAATTGTGGTAGACTGGAGTGACACAGAACGTGCTGGTTTAATCAAGACGTTAGGATCTGAGTTGGCTACCAAACTCCTTCGTGGGTGTGCTGTGCATTGGGCACGGTCTTACCAAAGAGTGGCTGCAAGAGTATCAACGACCGTGGCAAACAGTAACAGGATGCTAGCTCGTCAGGCTTTTGAGTACATTGCACAAGCAATACCTAGCTTAAAATGTGGAGATGATGTGCAAAAATGCTTCAACGCTTTAAAGGGAGAAATACCAGTAGCAACTATTGCATCATTAGTGCCAAATCTAACCACAGCTCACATATCAATTGTGGATATGGAGTGCAAGTGGTCTAATGCAAAGGCTTGGGTGAACTGGTGGACACGGCCATACCACCTAAAGATGTTATGCAAGTGCTTATCAGACATGCCTAGCTCCACATGGAAGATGTGCCCTTCAACAACAAATGCAGTCGAACGACAAAATTTAGCTTCAAAGTCACCACATGCTATTTCCATCATGCATGCTATGGTTGATGTTTACCGTATGGACAAAGCAGTCATTATGGAACACCTTGCAGCGTCAGAGGGAACCAGCTTATCTTACCGTGACAGGTAAGCACATGATCATCATACACAGTATTTCACTTATGGATAATTTAACCTCCATTAATTTAACCTCCATTTTCATTATATTTTTTTATGAAAGGTAGAGGTTATTTGTCTGGTCCTGGACACCAACTCTAGCTCCTATAATTATAAATGAAGGGGAAAATATTCGGGATTGGATCTCAGTGTTTGATCTGACAATGGAACCACTCTGCTACCAATGCTAGCTATTCACTTCATGGATTTGTCAATAGCTATATGTTAATCTGTATGGGGGTTATGAAAACCCTGACCGGACCGGACCAAAAGTCAATTCTTCAGGTAAGCAAGATTAGCCATGTTGTAAATATTTACTGCTATTTACATCCTCTATAGCACTTATGCACCACTCACCTTGCAGCAACTCTGCCAAGCACGCGGTCGCGATGGTTGAGCAACACGAAGTATCCACTGTAGAACAACCAACTAAGCTAAAACACTTTCTAATGTGCTTTATTACGTGATCACTACAAAGCTATGCATTCTCCTGCTGTACTTGCATAGAACTGGAGTGGCTGCACGAATTTGTTAGAGTCATGTGTTTCACTCTAGAAATCTATCCTGAAATAGTTTAAGTACTGCCTACCTTGCTTAACTCCATGTGTTATCTATCACCAAATGGATTTCGAGACAAGTTTTAGTTTCAATCACTTTGTACAGCACGACTCTAATAAATTCGGGCAGCAACTCGTGTGTTTATTTGTGCCAGTTCTAAGCAAATACATACAGCAGGAGAACACGTAGCTTTGTAGTGATCATGTAGTAAATCACATTAGAAAGTGTTTTAGCTTAGATAGTTGTTCTACAGTGGATATTTCGTGTTGCTCAAACATTGCGACTGCGTGCTTGGCAGAGTTACTGCAAGGTGAGTGGTGTATAAGTGCTATAGAGGATGTAAATAGCAGTAAATATTTACAACATGGCTAATCTTGCTTACCTGGAGAATTGACTTTTGGTCCAGTCCGGTCCGGTCCAGGTTTTCATAACCCCCAATCTGTATATGGTAAAAAAGAAGAAACCCAACCCTAACCATAACTTCAGTATCGCCTGTTTAGAAAAATGACGACTTTCACTGTCAGTATGAAAGTAATTTTTTCTGAGTTCAAGGCGAGCATGCATTGAAGTGAATAGCTGAGCCAACCCTAATCAAAATTTATACTAGTGTGTTTGATAATACTGAAGTCTGTTGATAAATATTAGTGGTAACATATGAAGAATTAAATAAACAAATTAAAGGAAAATTTTAAAATTTTAAATTCGATTAGGGATCATAGAAAAAAAAAAGTAAGGAAACAAGGGAGATCGCCTACACCTGCAGATACACTAGTGAACATTTAATCCCTAATACTTCAGTCTTGGTCTTGGGGTATAGACTGGATTAGGGATTAAATGTTCACTAGAGTATCTGCAGGTGTAGGCGATCTCCCTTGTTTCCTTACTTTATTTTTCTATGATCTCTAATTGAACTCATAATTTCAAATTTTTCCTTTAACTTGTTTGCTTACTTTTTTTGTAACATTATTATGACTGGTGAACCCACGCATACCGCATCAAAAGAAAGGATGGCGTCTTAATTAATTTTTTGTCAGCGCGCCCCAGCTATCAAAACTGCTTTGAAAGTGCAGTGGCCATTACGCTTCACTTTCAGCTGTGTTCGGCAGTAGAAGAAGTGCCTCTGCAACAATCCCGTCACCTCGAAAATACGACGATTCGCATGCCCCCAACTATCAATTACTGCCTCGAAAGTGCAGTGGTTCATTATCGTGATATGATAATAGCTTGTGATTATCGTGAGCACCAATATTACACATTCTTACCTCATCAGATTTAATCAAACAATTAAAGCATTCATTTGTTTATTCAATTATGTATTGTAATTGTTTTCTGAGATTGAACTTTGCTGTGTTTTAGCAGTACACATATGCATTCAAGATTTGCCTTTACCAGTGGTCATAGAAAATATGTTAAATTAGTGCTACATTGTGCATCTTATCATTAGGATTTACTATCGTGATAATTATCATATCGTGATGCAATTATCGTGATTAATTGATTTAGTTGCAAACTTATTATCGCACATCACTATTTAGGATCATACTGAAGGCACTATTGGGCTTGGTTATACCTAACCAATACTGCTAAGGTGCCAGGATGGAGCTGTGAAGCTGGTTTTTGGGTGAATTTTTTGGCTAGGAAAACCCAATTCTTCATGATCCCTAATATACAGTACTACCGTACTGTATGATAGACTGATTAAGTTGGCTGGAATAATAACCTCTATGCTTAGTAATGCACTGTCAGGGTCAGTAAAATATTTGAAAGTGCTAATATACCCTAGCAAAATAATGTAGATATGTAGCTACTGTGGGCAACACTAGTAAGGTACCGTAAACGATGATACTTTGGCACTTAATTTTGATGAATCAGCATACAAAGCAGGTTGGCAGATAAAATTTTGGCAAATTTACCGTACTGTATATGGCCAGTATTGAAAAATACAAAAACAACTAATTGGCAAATAAAGTTTGGCAAATTTCCTTCGTTTGTTGAATTCGCTTAAGCCATGCTAAACTTTCGTTGTTTATGGTTGGTAGTAACAAACCTAACAGTGTCTTCAGAACAGCCAATAAATGCTTCGGATAGATTGATACAGAATATTTTTTTTAAAACAGAATTTTGTAATGACGGACTGCCTGATGTCTTCAGTCAGAACGGCTAAGGATACAAGCTGGCTGTTAAGTGCTGACCGGTGCCTTTTGGCATACTGTAGTATATATAATGCGCACACACATCATGCCATTCACACAATTTCATTTGTCCTCCAATTTCTTACAATGCAAAGTGTTGATTCTGTAGCTCTGGCCACACAGTAGCATTTATGGCTTCCCAATGAATTGTCTGTTTCTCCATAATTACTGGATTGAATACAGAAGGGCTTTTCTACTAAGTTTTGTTTAAATGCTGTCTAATGTGCTGGACATAGCTGTAATGATAATGATACGGCCAACAACTTTTACAAATTGATAGGAGGGGCACACATTCAGACAATAATGTCTGTGTTAGCTATGCCAAGTGAGCAACACGCAGGATTCACCAGCGATAATTGTGTTGCAAATAAGTTAATAAAATAGAATCACATTTCTTGTACTTGTATGGTGTGCTTAGATAAGAATCAATGTGCTATAATTAGAGCCTTGTATATCAGATTAAGTTATTAAATTCTGTTATAACAAAAACAGGTAGAAAGAAAAATATAAATTAATAAGCTTCAGGTTCAAGGAGAAAAGGTCAGGAAACAAGGGAGATTGCCAATACCTGTGGATCCCAAATGACTGTTCTATATATAATATAGTGTAATGTGTGTAACAATATAATACTGTTAACATTAGTTAATGGATTAATGATTAATCTTGTATGCTATTGGTAGATCAGAGGATGCTAAAAGAGAGCAAGCTAAAAAGAAACGATTACAAAGGAAGAGAAGCCAACAACAACCAGGAGATACTGCAGCCATCTATGGTCCTCCAGACAAGCAGCAACACTTTTTGGATGATGATGACTTTAAAGCAGGCAAGAAAAAAAGGGCGCCAATAAACCCAAGATAGGAGGAAAAGTAAAGGCAAAATATGACCGAGAGTGGTTTACAGGAGAACTGGTTAGTTACAATAAAGATATTGATCAGTGGACAATTTACTTTAAAGACGATGATTACACTGATTATGTGATTTTTCCAGACAAAGACGTTAAAATAGAATAGGACAAGTAGGCTTTAAGCAGGACATTTTTATTATGTGATTGTGATATTAACATAAACTTATAATTTCATGCCTACATGTACCAAGACATATCGACAATATAAACCCCCCACCTAGCAAAACTTGAGGTCCATAGCTAGGAGGGGATATACACATTTGCATGTTCACTGTATGTGATCGTTTTGAGCTAGGCTTTAGTAATACAAGTGTAGTAGTTGGCATCCAAATAATGTTTCGAATCTTGCATTGGTATTGTTCTTGGGCACCCTTAAATTTTAGCAATACAAATCTCCACCTTCCCTTAATGGACCATATCCACAATTAGAGGTGTACCGACAATCAGATCGACCACCAATATGGGAATTTTAGTCCATATTGGTAATCAGTAAGAGTGCTACGAGAACTGATATTGCTAGTGATATTCACGCCGTGGGATTACATTGGTTTCTTACTTAATCAGTGGCACTAAAAAGTGCCACTGCTCCTTGTTTACTGAGGCTGTGCTGAACAAAAAATGCAACACTATGAGAAAGTATACAAACACAGGTGATTTTTACCTTCCTTAGGGTTGCTAGGTGTTACCTTGCTACAATTAATTGGTTTCTCATGGTCATTATGATTATCAAATGTACAAATTTTATTCCCATAATACCTATCTCCCTACCCAGGGTGAGGAATGAGTGGGTGGGGATTCACAAATCGAAGCGGAAAATGCCCCACTGTTCCCCCTCCCAACTTCGAGGTAATTCCGAAGAACCAACACGAAGCCATTGCCATTAGGTTAAGTAAATTATTAGTGCTAATGCCAAAGGCCATTTAAATGGTGAATCTCCGGCCATATAATGCCCTCTGTACTGTGGGTACTATAGGTGATACAAATTATATAATTACAAGCTTACCACAACTGGATGTCAGGAATTAATATGGTACCAATTCTCAGCTATTCAGGATTCCGCCCCGACGCCACGCTACAACGAATCGCCATTTTGTCCTACACGCCTGCACTCAGGTTAATAGACCACGTGAGCTTTTTGAAAAGTACGTAAAAGTTCCCCGTATAAGGTATGGAGTTGCTTACTTAAAATTTCCCCGTAATATAAGTGGCGTTGCTTACTTAAAGTTAGACTCTATTTAGGCTGTTTTGGGTGGGTAATAAATCTCATATGTGACCTGATCTTGGAAAACCTACCCTTTTGGCACAAATATCATTTTTCACTTTTTCAGCTAAAATAAACCAGTAGGTGCTTATCTGTCTTGTGTTAAAATTTCAGCTTGATATCTTGAAGCATTCCAAAGATATGACCAATTTACTGTCTTATACATTACAAAGTAACTTTTGGAGTAATGTATTCAGTTCTGAGAGTGATTAAGCATGACAAATGGTGACAAATCACTTTGTTGACAAATAATTCTATTCACACCATCTTTATTGTATAAAAAGATATTTCTTATGATTTAATCACGTTTTCTTAGTCCTTCTCTTTAATTAAATAGCATGTATCATTGCTAGAGACTTGGTTTTAAACATTTCATCATCTGAACAAATCACCTGATTTGTAAGTTAATTGTTATCCCACGCATGTAAAATTACTACATGGTCTGATAAAATGACCCATATCTCCTTATAGGAACAAGCATTGAGTGTGAAACTTTGCAGCAAGAAGGTTCAATAGTTGCTTTACCCAGCTATGCAAAAAATTAAGTTTGAAAAAAAATTGCTGAAACTTTTAGTTGAGTTTTCTCACATTTTTAGTTTGTGCCAAAAAGGTAGGTTTTCCAAGATCCGGTCACATATACTCCACCTTGTTTTCTAATATACTCCACGCCTTTAAGCACAATATGACATATGTTCAAAATCGGATTTGTCCAATCGCTATGCGTTGTTCACGTGCAGTGATTTAACGAGCGCCGATTATTTAGTCACGTGAGTACGCATAGTTGCCATGGCGCTAGTATTATCGTAAGAAAACCAGCCGCTTTTGCCGAGCCTACAGCAGAAACAGCCATGGATGAGGTAAGTGATCTGAGTGTAATGTGAAATAGAGTCTAAAGCAGTTATACGGGCGCAATGTGGAGTCTATGAAATTTATAAACCCTCAGGCCCTTAGTAGCGCCCTCGCTTCGCTCGTGCGCTACAGCCCGGGCCTTCGGGTTTATAAATTTCATAGACTCCACATTGTGCCCGTATAACTATTATTTATCCCGTAAAAGATATGGAGTACCTTACTTAAAGTTTTCCCGTATATATCAAGGAATTCATTATGTTTTTAAGTAAATGTATGTAGGACCGATCAAAACAGCGATAAATACACCAGAATATAACATCAGGTAAGGTAAGTGTGGAGTCATGTAAGGCTGGTATCACATCCAGTCTCCACTTTTGAAAAGATTATGCTAAACCTTGAACCTTATATTGTAATTCCGCTGAAGACAACAAACTGTTCACCTTCAAACTATACTTGCGTTGATGCAGAGGGATGCCTTGAAGTCCAGGGTGATTGTAATGCTGAATTCTGAACAGTGCTAGATGGTGATTTACCCTTAAAAGGGCCATATTTTCGTCGTAATCCAACGTCAATCGTCCTCCAATCAAAAAAGGCACGGAATAATCGAAATCAGCATGTACGGTTTGCCAAGGACCACTTTCTTCCCCCTCGTCTGCCACAGATTCACGCGGAAACGCTTGGAAACTTTGGCTATCACCGGTGCCGGGCATACCTACTTTCCGGAACGGGACGGGACGGGACGAAACAATTCCGGAAAATGCTACATTACTACTTTACGGGACGGGACATAAAAAATAACGCTCTGTTGGACTATCCTTTGAACTGACAGATTGAGCGACCTTCATGTACCAATAGTTGGGCCACCACTACGCCACATCTACCGGGAATGTAGCCTCGGTAGCTCCTTCGCTAAAATATAACTCAGTGCGAGGCCGCGTGAAATAAAGAAGCACGTGCTGTGCACCTGTTCACACCTGCAGATGTTAGCTAAGAGAGTACATGGCACACAGCTGAAACAAATGATTATGGTTTAATACAGATGAAAGGTCATCAGTTAAACCTGATCGAATAACTTTATGGAACCTGGCATCCATGTCCTTTAAACCTCACCTGCAAACATCCTACTGTATAGGCAACAATGTTACATCCAAAGTGACTACTCATAAAGATCTGTGTATCATTATTTCATCAGATTTAGAATGGAGACCCCACCACCAACACATAATATCAAAGGCTTATCAGATGGATTATTACGACGTTCTGTTTCAACTAACATAAACCAAGAAACATCTATATATCACTACACTAGTCAGATCCCAATTAATGTTTTGTTCAACACCACGTAAACCATATTTATTAAACGATATTAAACAACTAGAACAGCTTCAGCGTTGCACAATGAAGTACATATTGAATGACTATACCAGCAACCATAAATCTTGATTACTTGATCTCAAAATTTTGCCTTTAATATATGTTTTGGACATCTATGGCAAAGTTTTAAAAACCTTAAAACCCCTACAAATGCATTTAATATCACTGACTATAATATTATTAAATTCACTTCAGGAAAACACAATCAGGATCTAGCTATAAACTCACATAAGAAGTACTAATGTTTCCAGCA
This sequence comes from Dysidea avara, assembly GCF_963678975.1. Taxonomy (NCBI): domain Eukaryota; kingdom Metazoa; phylum Porifera; class Demospongiae; order Dictyoceratida; family Dysideidae; genus Dysidea; species Dysidea avara. Next base: position 8,948,046 of record NC_089273.1, on the reverse strand, counting down.
GCAACTTCTATTTCAACAGACTCCCTTGTATATGGAATGTTTTACCAATAATAAATTACAATCGTAGCCTATATACCTACTATCAAGTACAAACTTACAAACTTTCTATGGAATCATTTTGAACTAAATTTTGATCCTGACAATACATGCACTTTTTCGTTTGTTTGTCCCTGTTGTAATAAGTCCCCTAAACCTCCCAACCTTGATCATCTGTAACCATTGCTTTAAATGAGTTTATATAATATGATATAAGTAACTATAACTAATCTTAATAACTGCTTACTCCTGGCCACTGCATGGCACTAGATGCCAGTGGACCTTCAAAATAGACTAGATTTGAGGACTACTAATGTTTATACTGTATGTATCTTGTTGTATGTATGCTGTAAAGCAAACAATAAATAAATAAATAAAATCCCTATGCCTTATTGCTGGAACAAGGTACACGACATACGCATACGTATGGTACAGCAGCAACAATTCTTCAACTGAAGGAGTTGGGAGTAACCTTCAGTTGAAAAAAAAAAAAAAAAAAAAAAGGTCTACACCTACTGACAATAGCTACCCTTCACCATAGATACCCTCAGTTTCGTGCTACATACTGCACTTACTAACAAATAGGCGTGGCTGAGCATATGTTGGTAATGCGATAAGTGGGCGTGGCTCACGAAAGAGCTACGCGATAGCGTTTATAAGTTCCACGTCGTCAAACGAACAATTTCGTTTCTCACGTGATCCAATCCGGGTCAGACCCGGATAAATTGTAAACTGGGTCAGACCCGGATGACCCGGAGAAAATGTGACCCGGATGACCCGACCCGGTTTCAACGCTGCTCTGGACATCTCACATCTATTACACAGGACTTGGTAAAGGATTCCACAATCTTGATTGCTGGTGATAAAATATTGGGATTGGGATGATGATTTAAAAGCTATCGTATAGTTAAAAATACAATTAGCTCCTCTATCACTTTGTATCGGTATTTGGTTACCAATTTACAAGGTTGAAAGGCCAAGGGCTTGCAAACATAATAATCCATTGTGGTATACAACAATACGAGGAGTATTGTATTCATCGTATCCACTATGTAAAATGGAGCAGCAGTAGGCCTGCATCAATCATGCCAGCACAATTTGATGGTTGGTTGGTTGGTGGTAGTGCCCGTGGAGATAGATTCTTTATGTTTTTATAAATGAAGATTGTCCATCTCATTTGTAACAGTCACAAAAGGAGGTTGATAGCTGGAGAGTGTGAATGGCCAGTCACTTTTAAGTCAGTATTTGATAGTAGAGGCATGCATTCAGACAAAAATACGAAGTCTGGCACTGTTCTTTCTTTATGCATAGACTCACTAGGCACTACAATGTTATTTAAAATGCAAACAAACCAAAAATTTGGATTTTAGAAATAAAAATTAAAGAAACAAGGGAGGTCACCTACACCTGCAGGTAATCTATTGGACATTTGACTCCTAATTCAGCCATTGTTCTTGCATGTCATTTATAAATGGTACCTAAATAAAGTTCTATGTAGCGTAAGTCATCATCTATCGGCCGGGGTTTGCGCCAACCAACGTGACTCTTGTTTAGAACAGCCCATACACAAACTTTTTATACCCACTGATAGACTATTTAATAGTCTAGGTATATACAACGTACCAGGTTCCCAGGCAGTGGCATTCATCAGTAACAACCGGCTAAAGGTAAGGGTGTAAGGGATCAATTATCGCCCGTCGACGTCTTTTATCGTCCACTCGATAACTTGCGTGCATAAATTATCGTCTGCTTTAACGTATTTTGTCTGGAATTTTCACATAAATTAAAACTAAATCTTGCCAATAGTACACAGTGATCTACTAGTCCTAATTGTAATTACACCAAAATTTCAAGAAATTCTTATGCGCGATTTTCGAAATACGCTCAAAACAATTTCTAATAAAACAAACTCCACAGTACTTTATGCTTCAAATACATTTTAAAAGGACCATTATTTCATCAAGGATGTTACAAAGGTCAGCATAGTAATCCTGGTGGAACTGATAGCATTTGTAGCTGATTTTGTTTCCTTTTTCCCAGCTGTTAATGAGACCATTGACAACGTCGTAAAAGAGCTATTTATCAAAAACCAATAATTTCCACTGTGATTAGTCTCTTATCCACAACTCTTGAGCAATGTAACATAATATATTAAACACTTGACAGCATCTTACTAGCCTCCAAACTTCTGAAAACACTGTACGTTAGATGATGGGAGCCTGTAAGTTAGATACATATACATTCTTCCAGCTACAGACTGCTTCAGTTGTCAATTCTCCTGTTGCTCCAATAGCCTGATAAGAATTTCCTTTGGTTAACCTTGCCTTGTGAGCCATTTTCTCTTAGGTAGTTCCACTTACAACATTTATTTATTTATTAATGCTTTATAGTACACACATACAAGCATGAGCTTAGGTACACATACAGATACAAGAATTGACAATACACAATGACATGGTGTACTAAAGGTCTGTAGGCTTGTGCCTACAGCCAAAAGTAGTAATTATAAAATAATAATAAAAGAACACATGATAAATTGTCTAAAACAGTGTGTAGTTAATCGAGAAATGATCAGTAACACACCGACTACAGGGACAGTGGTAGCGCAGTGTATGAGGGTTAAGGGGGTCAAAGTTATGAATGAAATGATTCCAGAAGTGGGACTTGACTCTGTTCCTGATAGTGTCAATAGACAGATTAACGTCAATTAATGGAAGTGCATTCCATAAGCGACAGATCCTTACAAAGTAAAAGTGTCGTTGCTTGTTAGTGGTGGAGGGATTGTGATGTAATTTGAAGCCTCTTGATCTGGCACTGGTAGAGAAGGAAATGAAATGGTGAATGTTATACATGTCTTTCTGGTCCATAACAATAACTCACAATGCCTGTCATTATGCAGCCATCAGTTTAAACTACCTCTAACAGTCTGGACTGGCGGTATGAATTCTAAAATCCGATCCCATTGAGACAGTGGTGAGGACTTTCTTGTAAGGCAAACGTGTACGATTGTAAGTTGGCAGTAGTCCGCTGGGAAGGAGGATTCTTCCGGTACAACAAATCACTAGTCTCTTCTAAATAACTGCAGCCTGTTTCTTGTTAGTTCTAACGTCGTATGTAAAGGTTCTGTGTTCTCTGGAAAGTGTGAAAAACAATACGGATAAAGTTCAATACGCTACACATAGCCTTTTGTGTCAAGAATAACAGACTAGCATACACAAACTAAATTATAACCAAACCTCTTGTCAGTCACCAACAGTCCAGCATTGTCACAGTTGATTGAAGGTGGTAGAACAATGGGAGAAGGAAGCACGAGGTCGCTTTAGTATTGCAAAGTTCCGTGTTTGAATCCGGATTCTACGAGACGATAATTGATTACGAGTTGGCCGATAATAGACATCGGCCGATATATGATGACTTACGCTAGATATGCTCGTTTGTTGTGAAACAATCTGCACTCTATTCTAACAGTGTTGAATTTTTATTCCATAATGAATCAATACCTCCAGTCCGCCTGCATGCGTTTAGAAAATGTATCTCCCACCTGCATCTGTTAAAAAACAACCCAAAACAGGTAACTAGCAATCAACTTTACCTGGTCTTATGTTATGAACTCTTGATAAATCAACATAAGTTGATAACTGCTTGCTTAGCCAGGACAATGAAATGATTATTACTGATATGTGTATAATGCACCTTGTCTAGTGGGATGCTGGGTTAATCAGCCACCAACACGACTAGCAAGCTATAGCTACTTAATTACTTATGTGTCCCTCGCTTTGAGCAACGTATATGAACACATCTCCGCCTTTTTTGTTTGACTGGTGGTGTGCAACAAACCCCAGTCACTTCCACTAATTCTTTGAAGAATCCCTGGCCGCTTCGTCGGTACTATAGGCATAGATCATATATCGATAATCTATGGTATAGGGCGTACAACGGCTTCTACAGTAAGGAACACTAACGGTAGGCTCCATAATATCACATTATATTCGTTGCTTGATTTGCTGTAGCAGTGGCCATGCGCTTAATTTGCACCTGCAGGTGTCAACGCGTGCTTCGTTATTCATGTTATTCCATGCGCCTCGCGCTGAGTTGTATTTTAGCGAAGGAGCTACCGAGGCTACATTCCCGGTAGATGTGGCGTAGTGGTGGCCCAACTATTGGTACATGAAGGTCGCTCAATCTGTCAGTTCAAAGGATAGTCCAACAGAGCGGTATTTTTTTACGTCCCGTCCCGTAAAGTAGTAATGTAGCATTTTCCGGAATTGTTCCGTCCCGTCCCGTACCGGAAGGTAGGTATGCCCCCGGTGCCGTATTCTTCCAATTAGAATTACGTACGTAATTATTTGTATGGGATTCCTATGGGGATTTTTATTTCTCAAACTTTGATTTGACACATTTCAATAAGGCTGTTGCTATTGTTTAGGCAGTCACGTAAATAAAAATAAAACTTAAACAAAAAAGGTCCTCAAACGAAAAAAAAGACAAACACATAATGCCTTGAGCGGGAATTGAACCCAGGACCTCCAGTGCTTCAGCCCAGAGTCCTACCCATTGTACTACATGGCTCCCAGCTAACCAACTCCCTTAGTTTCTACCTTGTATCACTGCTTGAAGGTTCTTAGTTTACTAATTTGTTAAGCTGCTTTACTGTAGTTGTGCCCAGTTATACTGATAGTAAAATGTCAGTAACTTTAAGTATATGGAACATAATTGTTTTACTAAGTTTTAAACTCTCAGTAAACATCAGTGAATGCAGGTTTACTGAAAAGCTACTAAAATTCCAAACAATTAACTGTTCCATATACTGGGGATATACCACTCTAGTAAACTAAGAAACTTCAAGCAGTGTATGTCTCCCAGTGGAGTAACTTCTATATAATAGATATTGAAGGTGAAGAAGAAACTAAAGCTGAACCCGACCCTAACCCTAACACTAGAAATACTTTTTACGTCCCCTAAAGTTGAATGCTCGGGGCAACCTACTAGACGCGTTCCCTAAAGTTGAATGCTCGGGGAAATCTACTAGATGCATTTCCTAAAGTTGAATACTCAGGGAAACCTACTAGACGTGTGCCCTAAAATCGAATACTCGGGGCATAGCATACAACTAGTATGCTTGATAGTGAGAAATCTAGTGGACTGCCGGAACAATAGCACTGACAAAATATTTCTGGCTGCCGGAACCAAGGGCGGATTTAGGGGGGTGCTTGGGGCGCTGAAGCACCCCCCTCCAAAATTTTACAATGAGCAAGCTAGGAAGCTTCTAGAAGCTGTAGTACAGATGCAGTTGCATTTTATGCACATATATGGGCAATGAAAAGATTGAAAGAGCAAGGGGAATAGCTGATCTTATCCAAGAATTACTATGAGCATTCAAAATTATACTTTTGGAGTAAGTCTTACCTTAGAAGTTGCTAAATCCGAAATACTCTAATAGAACAGTCAACTACTTTAATAGAACATCCAACATTAAAACTATAATTTTCAAGAAATTACCAGAGTGTAAGCTGAAATTAAACCTATTCTTCTAGACCTGTGCACTGCTACCCTCACCACTGTACCAAAAATCCTGCCATATACCAATCACTTCAGGTAAAAGATTTATACCTTTAATGTACTATAAATTGTATAAAACATCATTAATTGAAAATCTATTCTGAAAATAACCTTGTCTGTCAAATAGTTTAAGTTATTTAGTCTCCTCTACAAACTTGATTCTTGGGTTGAAATGCTTCTCTTGCAAGTAAAACAATAGTATTATAATAATAGTGAATTTCTTAGCTTTTAGAAAGTTCACAAGGCTGCAACATCTGAGAACTGTTCGTTTTTGTTTCCCTTGCTTGATCAAATCCCATGCTACATTTGTAGAAATCTAGCAGCTTTGGAGTTTGCACTATCAAATCCCTTGAGGCTCAACTTTAAGCTTAAATGATACTGCAGCATTTATGTTGTCATGATCATTGTGTGTTAAAAGGGGGTCAGTTGTGGCCAAAAACTAGTTGTATTTGTAGACTAGCTGTAAAACAATTATAATGATGGATGGATCCATCATTTTAAAAGTTAGATTGAAATAGCAACCTGCACTTCAGAACAGTGGCTACATATGAAGTATATCCAATCCTGTGTTTTAAATATTCTCCTTGACCTTACATTCAATTAACTAATAATACAATCTTTATTCTCGTTGACAAGCCACTATTACACATTTTCTTAAAATCCAATAACAAGAAATAGTGTATAGTTCTGTTTTTTAATTAAAATTACTTCCACCTGAACTCATTTATCTTGTACCCAGATTTGCTTAAAAATAGCTTCTAGATTCAATCTTGTGATAGTCATTTTCCAAATATTTCCAGGGGGTCTGGGAGTATATATGCCACCAGGTCTAGAGCCCCCCTAGCTGGAAAATTATATACAGCTCAGTGCACATGCACTCCATACACTGGTGAGTCAGTCTACTTGCCCTCTCCACTCCCACTTACCCTCTCTACTGTTTGGACAGCTATGTGTAGTTTGAGCCATGAGACTGTAAATTACACTATACTTCAAAACACTAAATTTGATCATGTGCAGCTGATACCCATATGTTTCCACTACTAGTTCTTTAAGATGCTAGTCTAAGATTGAATTTTAGCTACATGGCTGCGTCCTTTAGTTATATTGACAAGCTGTAGGGGAATAATGGTATAACAAACAAAGTGACATCATTTTTCACTCAAAATTACTACCAAATTCAATCTCAATAGGCCAAATTTGCAAAATTTTCCTGTGGGGGCATGCCCCCAGACCCCCCTAGATAGAGCATGCTCCTCACACTAGTTGTATCAACTATCTTGCTACATATATAAATGTCCATGTTAGCACCCCCTTCTGAAATCCTAGATCCGCCCCTAGAAACAATGGCAGCTTCGTTTCAATAAATACCGCATGGATTTTAATCCAGTAAAGTGCATTACGAAGCATGAAGCACTGGCTAAAATTAACTGAAACGGCAGCTTGTGAAACATTTATTGAAGATGTGTAATTTATAAGTAATAAAAATATGTGTGAAAAATTGGTTAGTTGGAAATCGCTACTATTATTCCGGAATTATTCCTGATTTTTTTACCACCGATTATTCCAAAAATTATTCCTTCATAATGTACGCATGCCTAAAGATAGGGTCCGCAAACCAAAAAATCAGTATCTTTAAATCGACTTACAAACTATAGTCATGTGTAGGGGTAGGTCTAATCAAGAAAACACTAGAGTGGCAGCAATTTTCGTCCTCATCTTCTACTGAAAATAACGCGAAATACCTTGAATCCAATCGATTTTTTGCCGTCATAATCTACAATGTTATTCTTTACGGCCAAAACTCTCTCTCAAGCTTTGAGAGGTTGTCCACTCTTACTTTGGAGTATAGGTAGTTTAATATAATTAATTACTATTTGGTAGTGGCGTCGCACGCATCGCCGATCGACGAAAAAAAAGACGTTTCGTGATCTGGAGCACAACAGACTTGCAGGAAATACTGCAACATTTACTGCAGTGATCACCTCCAAGTTAACTACCTGTGTGCAGAATATGGTGTGGATTGAAGTTTGTTGACCATCTGGCTGAGACCAGCCTCGCCCGATTTAGCGAAGGTTTCCTTCACGATCCAACAAATACGCAGTTTCGTGCAAATTAACACCTTTAGGTGTGCTGAAGTATGGAAATGATTGCTCAGAGCAAGTATAAACTAACAGCAATGGCTTGATTACTGACGAAAAATTTTACAGTTAGCTGATAATGCAATTTATTTCCAGTGCAAAACTAAAACTCCCTTGTAATGAAGGTTCTACGGAATTCAGCATAGTGTTACTGACTTGCTATATTATAAATCACTGTGAGCACAGTAAGATGATCATTTCTGCAGCAAGGATGGAGTCCAGAGGTCTTGAGTGCATGGCCAGATCTATATAACTATAGCTATGTAGGTCATGCAGCATAGCTATAATCATGTACACCTTTTTGATAGTTAAATTACAGCTTATAATTATCTGATCATCTATTTTTATGTGATACTCAGATGCAGTAGCATGCAAGGTCAAATGGTATACTCCCCAGACAAGTTTTACATGCCTTGAAATCAAATCTACATGGAAAACTATCATACAAAGCCGTGATATTTCCTGGTTGCTAATTTTATATCAAAGTACCAATTGCAACTTATTCAGTCTCAATCATGTCTATCCTGTGCAAGACATTAAAAACATAGTGTTACTTCCATGACACGAAATCTCTAAAAATGAATTTTTTCGCCGATCGGCGATGCGCGCTACGCCACTACCAAATAGTATTTAAATATATTAAACTACCTATACTCCAAAGTAAGAGAAGACAACCTCTCAAAGCTTGAGAGAGAGTTTTGGCCCAAAAGAATAAAATTGTAAATTACGACGGCGAAAATCGATCGAATTCAAGGTATTTCGCGTTATTTTTACTAGAAGACGAGGACGAAATTTGCTGCCACTCTAGCGTTTCCTTGATTAGACCTACCCCTACACAAGACTAGAGTTTGTAAGTCGATTTGAAGATATCGATTTTTTGGTTTGCGGACCCTACTAAAGACACACGATGTCATGCAGCCTAGTACAACCAGTGCGAACGGACGACAAACAGTTTTTTATTAGTATGTGAAATAATCATTTACATGCAGTTACAACAGTACAAGAAATAACACAATAGAATACAAAGACTAACTAATTACAAACTACCACACTAATTACAATAAACTAAACTATTTACAAGCTACATCTACTTATATTACATTGTAAAACTTAAACAAAATCTATCGTGTCCTCTGAGCAAAGACCATAGTGTCTGAGGACCATTTTGGTATTGTTTTCCATAAAGTCACTGATAACCTTTGCAACAATTGCCTCCTAGCCAACTTCCGAGACAAACCATAAAAATTTTTAACTGTAGAGCGGTCAGCAATTGTAAAAAGAGTGGACAAAGCAAAAGGAGACCAAACACCGAATGTTTCACGAACTAGAGGGATAAAGTCACCTCCATCATTGGTAACAGAATCTAAATAGCGATAGTCCTTAGTTTTCTCACCGGCACAGCAGCAGCCACCCCAGCGTGAGAAGCAGCAGAGGATATAAAAGCAGGCTGAGTTGTGCACCTGACAGAGAGGTCAAAGTACGCTGGATGACCCAATAAGAAATCAGGGTGATAAATGTCTCCAGGACGAGACCGGTCAGAAGAGACAATGCATTGCTCCCGAGAACACCAGGATGGTCTTGGAGTAGTGCATGATGTACAACAGTAACCAAAGCATTATGGCGTTGGATACGCAATGGGCCATGTGAACAATACCGAATTGATCAATCACAGATAAGCATATACAAAGCGGTGACAAGGAAAAAAGCGGAACACCCAACCATATTCGAAGAGCGATAATGAAATCATGCGAAGACAAAGCCAAACCCAAAGAAGGTTGTGGAATTGCCTTCAGCCAGCCACTACTAGTCCCAGAAGAATGAGAGACAGCAAGTAGGCGTGCTTGATCACGAATGTTTCAGGTATTAAAAATCTGTGACAATAGCTGATTATCAAGAGGAGCCTGTAGTTCACATTGGGAGGGTACACTACAGGGGCGGATCCAGGGGGGGCTTTGGGGGCTGAAGCCCCCCCTTCATATTTAGGCTTTAGTTGATCAATATGCTAAGTATTATAATGAAACTTTGTCTTAGCATAATTATATGATCACTAATAATACAAATACTCATAAAACCACCTTATAAACATCTTTCCAAGGTATTATCAGTGGATGTATGCTAAAGTTTATGCAACAAGGACCCAGATCAGCATTAGAGGTGTACAAGATCGAGATACTCTAATAGAGCAGTCAGTTAACTACTCTAATAGAACATTCACTGGAAACATGTAGTTGGTTCTGTTATGAAATTTTTTCAAATCTGCCTGCACCGATACATACAATAAAGTGCATTGATCTGTTTAAAGGGCTTCATTCATCTATTTGTGTAGTTAATATGTATGGCAATACTTAATTCAGGTACACTATTTCCATTGAAAATGCTCTCAGATTCAATCTTGTATTGTTCAAATTTCAAAATTTTCCACTTTCAACATTCTTATTCTAACATGCACCTGTTCAGTGTTGTGCAATTGTGAGAGGGGTGCATCATGTACTTGGTTATCTGTACCTACCCAAACTTTTCCATTAGCAAAATGCTTCAGAGAGCCATACCTCTAATCTAAAGGCAGTATATAAAATATCTACAGGTATGAAGTTTATGTGGAAATGTCTCCAAATTGTGTAGTATTTTAGCATCTATTTTTCAAAATTTTCTTTTTCAAAATTTATTTTTCAAAAACTATTTTATTCTTTAATTTGTACTCTTTATAGCTACCCTGTGTAATTATTATTTGTAATTATATAGCTTATTGTAATTTGTAAGTAATTAATTATGGCTACCAGTGCAAGACACTGGTAGACCTTCAGTTCTGTAATTTAATTGTTATAAGCTCTTTAATTTTGTTTATTGATCTGTACAGTTCTGTAAAGTATTAATAATAAATAAATAAAATGTTGTTACCGGTTTATTGGTGTGCCGTGCCCGTCAAGTGCGCAAACTGTCCAATTTGTTATCTTCCACTATTTTAGCCTATTCGATTCAGGTGTCACAACCAACAGGATTAAATCAGTTACCCCGACTTCCTGAGCTTCCCGACTCTCAACCAGTTGCTCAGCCTAACTTTGTGTGGGGTACACGTAGCGCTTCTGACTTTATCGAGAACCTGAATGTTGCGTATCAGGAGGTGGTACACTGGAAAAGGAATTGTTTTTCAATTCCCTGAGGTTCTTCAGGGTAAAGCTTTTATCCGTGAAATTACTCGTTTGTTTCTTACTGTTGGTGAGGCTTCTACCCTCGAATTAATTGCATTGAAAGCTGTATTTGTTGCAAGTGCTTAGCTGTTGCAAAAGCCATCTAGAACATCTAAAAACTCTGACCACATTCGTCTCCTGGATCAGCATCTGAAGTCATGGAAATTTTGTATCTCTAATTGTGACCGGTGTCACAGTGATATATGTTTCCCCGGGTAACGTGTTTCCCGCACACATATCCCTAGGGATTCGTGTTTCCCCGCACACATATCACTAATTCGCTAGCGACCTACAAGTCACAGTGATATGTGTTTCCCCGGGTAATATGTTTCCCCTTTATAAAGTCATGTGCAACGTACGTAGTGTTAGCATAGGGCGCGCATGCACTTTTAATAATCATAGCTAGCCATACCTATACAATTAACTAATTATACATGTTGATGGAGGAAATCAAGCCATTCACTGGAATTCAACTATAACTGCTAAACTGTGCTGTGATTTGGCTATGTAGCTCAGGGGCGGATCTAGGATTTATAAAAGGGGGGGCTAACTCAAGATACTAATCTCTTGGCTAGAGATGTGTGAAGCATGCTGAAACTAGGGGGGTCTGGGGGGCATGCCATGCCCCCCCCAGGAAAATTTTGAAAAATAGATGCTAAAATACTGCAATTTGGAGACATTTCCACATAAAATTCATAATATTTTCTGCCTGTAGATATTTTATATACTGCCATTAGATTGTAAGTATGGCTCTCTGAAGCATTTTGCTAATGGAAAAGTTTGGGTAGGTACAGACAACCAAGTACATGATGCACCCCTCTCACAATTGCACAACACTGAATAGGTGCATGTTAGAATAATAAAGCTGAAAGTGGAAAATTTTGAAATTTGAACAATACAAGATTGAATCTGAGAGCATTTTCAATGGAAATTGTGCACCTGAATTAAGTATTGCCATACATATAAGCGCTTTAAACAGACCAATGCACTTCATTGCATGTATAGGTGTTGAAAAATTCCATAACAGAACCAACTACATGTTTCCAGTGAATGTTCTATTAGAGTAGTTAGCTGACTGCTCTATTAGAGTATCTCGATCTTGTACACCTCTAATGCTGATCCGGGTCCTTGTTGCATAAACTTTAGCATAAATCCACTAATAATACCTTGGAAAGATGTTTATAAGGTGGTTTTATGAGTATTTGTGTTATTAGTGATCATATAATTATGCTAAGACAAAATTTCATTATAATACTCAGCATATTGATCAAGTAAAGCCTAAATATGAAGGGGGGACTTCAGCCCCCAAAGCCCCCCCCTCCTGGATCCGCCCCTGGAGGCTGTTACAGCTAAACGCAAGAATAAACTCATACCTTAACTCATTCTTCCCTTCAAGTATAAAGATTTGGAATAATTTACCCAACGACCTCATCACCTGTTCAAGTTTAGGCCAATTTAAATCAAGGCTAGCTGAACATCAATTAATCACATAATTAATTTTGCTGATTGTTTGTATATACTCTTTGTGAGAGGTTTACACAGTAAACAATAGTAATAATATCATCAGACCTATCTTGGGATCAACACTACAAAAACATAATCCCTAAGACCTACATATATTATAATGCTATGACTGCTCCATCGCAGCTTTAGCAAGCATCAAACAGTGACAGCCAAGAGAACTTTGTATATTTCCTTAGTGAGATTGCAAGTTAAATACTGTTCAGTGATTTGGAGACCTAACCATATCAAGGACATCACACTTATTGAGCAGGTCCAGAGAAGAGCAACAAAGTTTATTTTAAATGACTATAGTTCTGATTATTAGTATAGCTAGCTAGTATAATTATTGTATTAGCTTATATAGTAGCTATAGAGGTCTATATAGCTAGTTAGCTAACTATAGCTATATACATGTAATATGCATGGGTGTCTATTAGCTAGATAGCTATATATCTACTGAATGGTTGGATCGCGTACTGTTTGCAACTAGCCATAGGACCTTGGAGTTACTGCACGATGGTTATATCTTAGTGGGAAACACGGATCCCTGGTGATAGATGTGCGGGGAAACACGAATCCCTAGGGATATGTGTGTGCGGTGAAATATTTAAAAAATCGCTACGGGAAACACATATCACTGACAGCTTTTGGTGGGAAACATATATCACTGTGACACCGGATCTGCGAAAACCCGACATAATGGCGCAAGCCTAAATTTTCAGTATAAGCTATTGATTGCAATGGGTAAAATATTTGCGTAAATGAAAAAAAATTCGTAAAAGTTTTAAACGGTTTGTTCTTTGTGAAGGAAGGGTGTAATGATAAAAACATGGATATCATCTTATTTGCCTACTTAAGGGGAGCTCGAAAATCTTTGTTTCGTAGCAGTAGCTTAAAGGATACGTGAGTTATGGGCGTTTGTTTACGTCACGTCGAAGCGATCGATTTTTCTTCACTGAATTCGTCTCTGTATGTAGTGACGAAAGGTGGTAGGTGGAATAACCTACCACGTTATGGATTCCCCTATTCATGGCGAACACGATGGCGCAAGTTACAACTTTGTACTGCATTGCGTTTGTAAGTTACAATCGTTTTTGTAAGCAGCTGTAATATATTTTCCCAATACTTGCTGTACAAATCGATCTTTCTGTTGCTGCTACTTTGTAGGGCTGTAACTCCAAAAGTTGTTGGCATACAAGGCTGAAACTTGGCCAGAGCATACACTCGGCTAAGTAGATTATAAATATTCAATAATAAAGGATTTGAAAAACATTACCAAAAAGTGTAATGTATTTTTGGTCATTTGTCCCTTTCTAATAGAACAGTCGTGAGTACTATTAGAGTATATTACAGATAAGCAGCTAATGCCATAGTATTGACATTATACTAGCATAGTTAGATGTTTTTGGAACATTTTACCTTTAAAAGTTGTGCTGGGCTACCACTTCATCATCATTTAAGTATTTGTATTTTGATTAAGTGTATTGTTTTGTTGCTGGTACATTATTGTGTGTAAATTTGTGTTGTAGTACATAAAGTATTTTGTATATTGAGTGGACTCCCTGTTTTAATATAAAATTAAAATAACAAATATTATTAATTGTTTATATCATGTAAGTAGGTGGTATTTGGTATATGTATTAAAATGCATGAAAAAATATCCACGAGTGTTGTATCCTACATTATAGGTGCACATACTGTATATACACTTTATGTTATTAGTGAACACAGCTGAATAAAGTATACAGCCAGGCTGATAGGAGGCTTGGAACAATTGGACTGGGCTCTTGATGTACCTAATTATGTGGCTATATAAGCTGGTGTCACTGTACATTCTATCAAGCCACATGTCTATGTAAATAGACATGACAACTTACTGTATGCCACAAAATATTCTTGACCATTAAATTTTACAGTTGTTGTGAAATATGCAATGAAGTGACTAGAAATGACTTCATTCTATAAATGTGACCGGCTCTGTAAAAACAGGTATTATAGCCTTTTCAAAGTCCCAAGTTTGCAAGTTTGGTCTTTTCGTATATACCTCTTAGACATAAATAATCTATGTACTTGAAACTACATCAAGAAATAGTTGTAAACATCAGCTACAATGAGACCAAATCTCAAATAGATACCTAGCAATTAAGTTATGGATTGCCAAGTTGACACAATTGGAAAGGAAAGGCTATAAGATCTGTTTTCGCAGAGCCAGTCACGAATATGATTATGTAGTTGTACCTATAATGACATAACTATTAGCAATGATCTATTTCCTGTTTATGCTGCAACATTATAGGGAATCTATACACTTCCCAAAGTTTGTCATGGCAGTTATTGATAACTGTAACCACAATCACATCTTATACCTGTAGTTATAGGCATACATGTCTTTAATGGTCACACTGCAGTTAACTATAACTCTATTATAAGACCTACAGAGCCCCAAATCCCACCAAACACCCTCACCAAGTGCTACATCATTATTGTTTATGTGTGCAAAATCTCTTACAAAGAGAATGTACAAGCACAGATATATGAATCAACAAAAAATTATGTGATTAATTGATTTTCATTTAGCTTTGCATGCTTTAAACTTGAACAGGTGATGAGGTCATTGGGTAGATTGTTCCAGATCTTTACACTTGATGGAAAGATGAGTTAAGATACGAGTCTGTTCTTGTGTTTGGTTGTATAGCAGCCTGATTGAGTGACCTCATAAACAGTAGTTGATTGGGGCAGGTATATGAGTATGGTATCAGTCAGTGCATCTATTAATTGGTGCATGATCTTAAACATTGTGATCACATTGAGCTGGTGTCCGTAGTGAGCCAGAGGTGGCCAATTCAACGTTTGCAACATATTTGTGACACTTGCATATGAAGAATAATTATTATACACAGACCTCGCACAGCATCTTTGAACTGATTCAATAGCTATACCATAATGTTAGTAACTTTTGTAACTACATGCACATATGGTTACATATGCAAAGTGATTTCAGATTGAGTGTGTCATTGACAGAAGAAGTAGTTTAGGTGGGAGTGGGCTAGCAATTCGCTTTCCTTGAAATATTACATATTATATAAACATCTAGGCTGAAGTTCAGTGGAACTTGAAATCCCTCTCTGAATCTGCCACTGTGGAACTTTAGTTTTCACAACTTAAATTACATGCAATTACATCAAGTACATAAACTTATAGAGCTCAATTGTCAATTCCATGAAGTTTCATATAAATTTTGTACCAGCATCTCAGTCAATTCCAATTGTAATACTGAATATCTGTCCCCATTATATATCCTCTCTAGAAGAGTTATTTACATTGGCAGAGACATCCTTGACTCAACAAATAAGCATTCATTGTCATCTACCGCTATAGCTGCATTCTGGCCATCTGAAGGAAGCCACATAAACGAGATTAGTAACAGTATTGACAAAGGTAGTAATTAAAAATGCTACACTCTAATGTCATAGAAGATCCTGTATGCTATGGAACATGTTCATGCAATGGATGGATGTTATCCAGAAAGTTTTTTAAATGAAATATTTACTGGGCTTTAAAAATGATTGCATTGTGTAGATTCCTATATTAGCCAAATATGTACATCATAAAATCATTTATAATCATGAAACTGTCTTTGTAGCATGTCCAATTCCCATCAAGTTTTGTATAATAGCATATATTATAAATTTGTAAAATAATTATTATTAAATTAGATATACTTGTTATATGGTGGTATACATTAATATATACCACTTTCACACCTCACTTCAAAGGGAAGAGAAGGTGTATAAGTGGTATAATAGCACTGCTAGCAGTGCTCAGGAATGCAGTAACGAGAATAGGAGGTAGTATATACAAGTTATATCCCTCCTAGGAGTAATATAACTTGTATATACTACCTCCTATTCTCATTAATGCATTCCAAGCATTCTCAGAAATCATTTGATTTCTTTGATGAAACTGTGTGATCTCCTCTCCTTTAATATAGCGACACTTCACAGGATCGATAGTGGGTTTTAGTTTTTGTAAAGTGAGCCAAGGCATAGATCATGGACTTGGGGAAAAAGATATTTCATTGTTTTACTGAATGAAGAAGGTCACAGGTTAGTTTATATTAAACATGTTACATTCAATAGTCACGTGGGGATGTCCCACAGACACTGGGCGTAGCGCTTAATTGATTTGGCCATTAGTGTTAATAGTATTCACTACTTTAGTTTATTCATGGCTAGTAAAGTAAGTACCTTAGTGTAGTTGAATCGTCTTTACCTTGCCGTTTTGACACCTCGCGCGATGTCACACACGCGTAGTGACTGGGCGTGGCGCTTAATTGGCTAGGCCATTATAGCGCTGTAAACATATTCACTGCTTTAGTTTATTTATGGCTAGTATAGTAAGTACTTTATAGCGCACTTAAGCTTCATTATGAGCTCTTCAGTTCGTATTTGGGCTTCCTGTGCCGGTTTAATTGCGTACCCACAATCGAAGCGATCTGCATGCTCGTGACGATATACTTACGTTCAGCCACTCAGCAGTGCCTTGTCGTTGCTCTTACGACGTTACCCACAATCGAAAGTTACATGGTCCCTTATAAATACACTCGCAAAGCATTCCTGCAGTTTCCATGTACACTTGCAGGTGATTAACCCAAGTGGAATATATTAGTTGTAACATGGGCACTTGTGATTTGCCTGAAATATACACACTCGCACTCGGGCTGCGCCCTCGTGCTCGTGTGTATATTTCAGGCAAATCACTCGTGCCCATGTTACAACTACTACATATGGTTCTTAATGCAGTGCTTTTTGTATGCATTTTCCTGTACGTGTGCCACCCTCTGCTACCTTATTGCGCCAAAAGCTTCTTACACGATGAAGGGATGCATTCATTTCATACTTCAGTTTTTCATTCTCCAATTCCAGATGTTCAGCTTTTTCTCTGAAACGTCGTGCTGTAAGTATAGCCATCTCACGATCTTCAACAGCATTTTGAACATAATGTTTTACAGCCACTTCAGCTTTCGTCTTTTGTGATGCATCTTGAATTCCAGAACCTTTAATGGTAACTGATGTATCATTTGGTAGTGGACCAAGAATTGGTAATAAATACGGAACTTAGCTCCTCACTCACACCAGTGTCAGGTTGAAGCGTTACTGTTTGTGGATGACTACTAGCTACAGCTACACTGAAACTATCATGATTAGCAGTAACCGTTGTCATATCTGAATCAGTTTCTGAATCTGACCAGTGTTGCTGCATTCTTTGTCTTGCACGTTCTCTAAATGCAGCCTTCTCCAACTTTGAAATTTCCTCAACATCACTGGGAGTTAAAGTAGGGTTGATGTGCTGTGGGTTAAAAATATGGATGACTAAAGAGATAACAGTTACTATGTATTTATTATGGTTTTACATCAAACAGTGTGGCAGGTAGTACTGTTTAAGTAGGAATCGCCCCAAAAGTGGCATGCACCACTAAAAATGCTCCCTTTGCAAATACATCTTATGCACCTATCAAAATTAAGTCCCACTACCCCCTCCTGGGCATACGTGGGAGAATAGTGGGGGATTTGATCTTATTTGACCTTAAAATTTGCCCCACTAGTGGGGGATTTGACCGTTCAATTTACTAACTATGCGCTTCCTGTAAGAATAACCTGTTGGGAATTTGATGACTCGTTGTGCCCCACAGGTGCGGAATTTGAAATTTGAGAAAGTCAAATCCCCACCTATCCCCACCATTGCCCGGGAGGGGGTGGTGGGGGATAATATTGATAAGTGCATTACTGCGTGTGATGAAAGCCATCTTTATGGAATAATATTAGTCTGTCTAACTCCAAATACAGCATTAAAAACAAGATTCTTACAGGCTGCCAGATAAAGAACTTGGGTTGCCTGCCTGCCAGACAACAGTCACAAGGTTAGAGGCCAAACAAAGAAGCACATTTATACCATTCTACACCACAACAACAAACCCACCAGTGGGATGTACCTTTTGGGCAGTCGAGTGCAAACACCACACCTCATAAAAATCTATGTATTAGAATGGCATGATGACTGTACCACTCATAATATTTGAAAAAAAAGCAATCAGCCTAGTACTAATAGAACAGTTACATGTGTACCGTATATCAATTATCACACAGGGTGGAAACGTTTTGCGGATGCGATAAATTCCAGGGCTTATTTGCTGGAAAACTTTCGCAGTGTTTATTTTTTAAAATTCCTTGTTACTCAGCTATCCAAGTGTATGGTTTGTGGTAAAATTTGTGGTTTGCACACAACCTGTGAAAGTTGCAAAATGCTATAATAAAGAAGTCAACAAAATAATTAGTATATTAAAATTGTTAATTTAAAAATGAAGTAGGGATCCAAAGAATAAAAAGTTCATATACAACAGATGAATGATGGTATTACAGCATAGCTCTGTGAAACGCTTCAATGCCAATGTAGAGATTTTCTCACAGAGCTATGCTGCAATGCTTCTTCATTTCATTATTTTTTGGATCCCTATACTTTATTTTGAAATTTACAATTCATAATATACTAGATAGCTATTGCCTTACACAGACACACCTCATTACTTATAAAACAAGGCTGGTCAAAGTCAGACACAAAGCTGCACTCCTGACAGTGAGATCTGCACAAGGCATGGTGAAAGTCAGACACAAGACTGCACACTTGACAATAAGATATGCACAAGGCATGGTCAAAGTCAGACACAAAACTGCACACCTGACAGTAAGA
This sequence comes from Dysidea avara, assembly GCF_963678975.1. NCBI lineage: Eukaryota > Metazoa > Porifera > Demospongiae > Dictyoceratida > Dysideidae > Dysidea > Dysidea avara. The sequence continues at coordinate 8,928,875 of NC_089273.1, read as the reverse complement.
CCTACACAAGCATGGTCAAATTCAGACACAAAACTTCACACCTGAGAGTATAAGACCCACACAAGGCATGGTCCAAGTCAGACACAAAACTGTACACCTGACAGTAAGACCCGCACAAGGCATGGTCAAAGTCAGACACAAAACTTCACACCTGACAGTAAGACCCGCACAAGGCATGGTCAAAGTCAGACACAAAACTGTACACCTGACAGTAAGACTCGCACAAGGCATGGTCAAAGTCAGACACAAAACTTCACACCTGACAGTAAGACCCGCACAAGGCATGGTCAAAGTCAGACACAAAACTTCACACCTGACAGTAAGACCCGCACAAGGCATGGTCAAAGTCAGACACAAAACTGTACACCTGACAGTAAGACTCGCACAAGGCATGGTCAAAGTCAGACACAAAACTTCACACCTGACAGTAAGACCCGCACAAGGCATGGTCAAAGTCAGACACAAAACTTCACACCTGACAGTAAGACCCGCACAAGGCATGGTCAAAGTCAGACACAAAACTTCACACCTGACAGTAAGACCCGCACAAGGCATGGTCAAAGTCAGACACAAAACTTCACACCTGACAGTAAGACCCACACAAGGCATGGTCAAAGTCAGACACAAAACTTCACACCTGACAGTAAGACCCGCACAAGGCATGGTCAAAGTCAGACACAAAACTTCACACCTGACAGTAAGACCCACACAAGGCATGGTCAAAGTCAGACACAAAACTGCACACCTGACAGTAAGACCCGCACAAGGCATGGTCAAAGTCAGACACAAAACTGCACACCTGACAGTAAGACCCGCACAAGGCATGGTCAAAGTCATGGTTATAGGAATACTGCAGAACTACTACTGTTGATCATTCTTTGTGGAATACTTATGTTGATACTAACTATTAATTTATGTACACTTATTGGTACATGTTACAATTGGTTGAGGAGGTGTAATGAAGAGGAGAATGATGGTAATGGTTTCATTGACTTTGAACGCTAGACTACTGTGACTGAAAACAATGATTTCATTAACTGTGACTGCATGTTTGATTAGCTATAGTTATGTCTCTTTTATGTCTGTAATGATTGTCCAGTTAGACACTGGAGGGCAAACATAGAAGACAAAATCTGTATGAGGTGATATTTTGAACTATACGCAGTGTTGCAATACAACAGCAATCATTATTCTATGTGGAGGGTTGAAGTCTTAATCCTGTGTACAACAGAATAGAGGGCAAAATATTCATTTGTAACAGGTGACATCTTGATATTGATAGACTTCTGTTGGCTGTGACTTCACTTGTATAGCCAGCCAAGTGCTCTGCATTCATTAATGTGGCGGACAAAGTGGTTTTTGTTGATCATGCTATAAAAAGTGACCTAAGTTAGGTGTGAATGTGACAGATATGCCACCTCAAATTATTGGTAATCTTATGAATAGGTGAATATATTTTAGGTATTTCATCATTCACCATACAACCACCATACAACCATTCACAGTAAAACAAACTAGTGAAGGCCACTACTAATTTCTGCCACAACACTAACTATTTTTGTGTAGTGACATTCACCACTTAGTGATGTTCACTACTCTTTTGTAGTGACCCTCACTACATAGAAGTGAAAAAATAGTGAGTATTGTGGCAGACATTAGTAAAAGTTTGCCAGAATAAAAACTAACTAGTGACCTTCATTAGTTAGTTTTACTGTGTCAAATTTTATTAAACTTTTCCAATATTCATGTATACGCATGCATGCATCATATCCAAATGGACACTTATGTAATTGTGAAAATGTTGCCTAACAGAGCCACCATCCCTCCTACATTCTCTGGTAGAGCTACAAAGTTACCATCACCCTTTTCATATGCACACTTTAAACCTACCAGGTTAACGCATTCATATGACCACCATAACCAGCTGCAAGTTGGACTGGGGTTGAACCCTGAAGTCACAACCAAGTTCAACCCTACAAAGGAGTAGGGTTGAACTCGGGTTAACTCAGTTTATGGCTTCAAAAATAGGTTGCGGTTTTAGGTGAATACATAAAGTGTTTAGAAGACAATTATCACTTAGTGAATGCAATCACCTGATGATTTCTCTTGTGAACAGAAAGTAGTGGGTAGACTATATGGATTACTCTATAGTTACCTGGGTTGAACTCACTTTTGAGTGTCCATGTGAAAATGGTATAAGGTATGAACATGAAAAGCAACAAGCTCAGTAACTATACAGAGGTTAAGAGCACACCTCGAATAGGCTTTGCCTTCTGTGTTCACCCTCCAGTTCCCAACTGGTAAGGTAGATAATAGCTAATAACAAAATCTTTTATCTAGAATAGCTAGGTTCCTCTCCTCCCTCAAGTTTTTAACCTCTTATACACAGAATACCAGTAGTGGTATAGAGTGGTAGGGTGGTAGGGTGGTAGGCTCAGCATGGCTGAACACTGGCAGCCTCACCCGAGTCAGATTCAAGATACGTCTCCAGAACATTGCTCTCTTCCCTGGACTCTTCCACTCCCTCTGTCGTGTCACACCAGAGCACTTTAACACTCACTAGTAGTGGCGACTTTCATTGGAGCCGGTTTAATAAGCCTGCAGTGTCACAAGACGGCTCTAATACTTGAGAAACAATAAACAAGACAATAAATGTCCAGTAATTATTCACAAACAAGTAAATACCTTAGTGGAACCTTTTTTAGCATGACAAATTTGTAGAGAAGTAAACCGCTTTTGACTACTCCACTCTGCTTTGTTGTTAAAGAAGCCATTTCTATGAATTTCTTGCAAAATAATGTGCGCTAATAGAAATAGATTTAATAATTACACATGAATATTTTAAAATACTTTCGGGTGACAATTCATCCTTCTCTGTACTTTGATCTGTTACTTTCACTTTGTCTGGGCTAGTCTATAGAACAAAACGTCGGTACTGACTGCTATTGAAAAGAGAGCTATAGCTGGCTTGTGAACTATTGTAAAATGCTGTTTATGCATGTTCTTACATGTAGTGGTTAGGATTGAGCTGGCCCTGATCAGACTCAGAGATAGTCTGCATGTGCCATGGCACAGAGTGGCTAGCTAGCTACTTTAGATCAGCACAGTAGTTCAACTTACTAGCTAGCTGGTAACGGGAACTCTTCAATTTAGTGCCTTGCTTACTTGGAGTTCTCTTTACCATTTGGGCTACTGTTACTCTCCTAGTGATCTGAACTCCCCTTTCACTTTCAGAGTAAAATAATTTACTATCCATAGTTGCTGTTACTCCCCACTTTTAACAGTGTGCAGTTGTATAGTTACTGCATTGAAAAATTATGTGGACAACCACTGTGTAGGGATATCAAATATCCTACCGTAAATCAGGAAATGTTCGTCATTTAAAATTCTACGCTAAATATTTTCGTCCTGTCATAATTGACAAAAAAGATGGGGTACCTAATTATAGGCTTAGGCTTAATAGCTAATTTATTAAGTTAAAAATAGTTCGTTGTCTTAATTTTTGTTGATACAGCCAACAACGTTGATCATGAAATTTTCCTGATTTGCGGTATAGGATGAACGGTACTGGAAAGCTTATACCTTATAGTATAATAACAAAAAATTGGTGGTATTAAAAAAGGTGAAAACCCATCATTGAAAAATTGGTAAAATTTGGTGAATGGATACTCCACTTTAAATATTCCTCTTACAGTAGGTACGCATTATGTGATCAAACGTGCAATACAAATGCACTACGTACTACTATAGCAAGACCATGTTGCACCATTGCATTGGTCCTGAAATATTTACAAACCAATACCACTGAGACTCAACCAGAGATTATTACCATTTATTAATCAAACGCCAATACATTGCCATAAACGCGTATTACACAAGTTATTTTTGTGGTGGCTTTTGTTTAGAGTGGGTGTATTTAGGCCACTCCAAGAAAGTTCCTTGTTTCTCATTGACCTCAGAAATACATGCGGGCGGGTGGTCCATTGTCCATTAGATATTTCCACTTATTTTTGAAATTCATAACTAACTTACAGGTAAGAACACAGTAGAAATGTTTAAACTACTAGCTAAATGGGCTTTCTGAATGCTAAACTAGTTACTGCTATGCAATCACAGAATAAATAATGAATAAAATGTTTAGTTGGCAGCAATAATGAATGACCACGAGGGAAGAGATCTGCATGCAGGCGGGAAATGGGAAACAATGAATTTTCTTGGGGTGGCCTTATGGTGCTCTGACTTCCAACACATAAGTTCCTAGGCATCTGAAACTTAGCATAAAAACTCACCATGAACAGTTCTAACTGTTAAAGAAATCTTTATCAGTCGGCGTCATCCATTTTTCTGTCACCATTCGCGATGCTATCTTTGCCATAGAATGTCCAAATTTGGGCAAAATGTATCAAGTTTTGCACATGATAACCACAAAAATTTGTTTCCACTTCTATCAGCGATGACAATGAGATACAGTGAACTATGCAAACAGAGAGGGTCGATTATTGATAGTCTTCCAAGATAAGTTAAGTACAATGAAAGAACAGTAGAGATGTTGTGATGTATTACAGATAACGCTTACACTCATTGTTGAAGATGACAATATCAATCACAAGTGAGGAGCTATTACCTGCACAATTGGATACAAGACCCATTATACTTTGAACATCCGTAATGACTTTTATAAAATGTCATTAAATTTTAGAAATACAATCATTTGCAAAATACAGACAAAATAAATAAAATCGAGCTACATGGGGCCAAGAAGAAAAATGGTTTTACCTAAATTTATAGGGCCCCATCTACAGACATACCGAGAATACTGAAAATACTACTTTTCAAATTATCCAAGTGGGGACTACTGGCAATACGATACCAAAAGTATTGATATCACCAATGCGATACAGTGAGTATCGATACTCAATGCCAAAAGGGTTAATACTGATACAGGTAGCTCACACGATGAATTAGTAAGATTTCATTGTAAATGGAAAGTAACTGCTATTTGAACCTCTTTAGATAGCACTTTTACACTTGATCAAAGCACTGTTAGCAAAAAAAAGTTGTGTTGACTTCTATTCCAGTAGGTTTAGAGCCAACGTCGTTTCAATACTTTGCAAGAAAGTTCTGCCATACATCATATTAGCTCTTAGCACCTGTTGTAGTTAGGGCTGGGCGATACTAGGATTTCTGATTCGATTTAATATATTTGATACTCTCATCAGCGGAACAAAAGATCATAGGATGGGACTGCTTGGTCTGGAGAAAGGCTTTAATGAGAGATCAGTTCACGTGTATGGGTGGTGAACCCATGCATACTGCATTAAGGGAAAAGGACAGACAATACATCTGGGCATGTGCCCCAACTATCAAATATTACGATAAGCGAAGTACTTTTATGCTTCATTTTCTACTATATTCAGCCCATTGCACAGCTACAGACGAAGAACAATATGAAAGCCTATTATTTTGCTGCCACCCTTAGACATAAGAAAACAATTGTTGTGTAGCTTAAAATCGCTAACCCCAGCAATGAAACTACACACCTAAAAGTAACCATTGGTGAATGCCTTCTGCCTGACAATAATACATTGTTCATAGTATCCTGAATAAACTACAAATCTTTGAAAAATTACTTAAGTAATGCACACGATGAAACTAAGATTCCACAATAACCTGGCCAGCATGTGGACAAAACCCAATACCAAGTATTATAAGAGCTTGGTGACAGAGCCAGGGAGAAATTTTACTTAAATGTCTCGGATATTGAAATGCCTACCATATAAGGTTGTATTACAGATGAGTTGCCTCTTTAAGGCGTGGCCGTTTTACCATAAATTTTCCACATACTTTCTGAGCTCGCTAAGTAAAAAAATGTATTATGGCTAATGGAGAAAATGAACATTTCGGTTAATTTTAGCAAGGTTCGAGATATAACATATCCACTGTGTAAGGTTAAGGCCGAACAAGGAGGTAATTTTCCTTCAATCTCTCGGGTTTTTGGAAAGCGATAAACTCGCTGAAAACATTCTTTGTAAGACTTTGCTACTAAGAATAACAGACTGGATGATTGTAACTCACCTTGTGCCTTTGCAGAATCAAAAATGTTTGTTTAAAATGGGTTTTTTGTTAACTTCTTGACAAACATTGTAGTCATACGTAAAACGGAAACTACTAGTTTGCTCGAGTTTCACAAGGCACAACCCCTAAAGACAACCCGTCTATAGCTTCGCCACTTAAACCCTGTAAGAGGGAGTACAAAGGCGATGTACACTGTGACCCCAAGGTACACCCACTGCCGTGACTAGCATTATAGATTAACGTTGGTGCAAAAACGGTCCCTATAAGTCATGGTAGTCTCGTGCCCAGACCGCTTTCCCCCCTTTTTATTTGGATAGGAACGCAATCTGAGTTGCTGCTCATCTAACATCAAAGCAACAGCCTACCTTACGATAGTACGACCGTCAATGGAATACGCTGCAGTCATCTGGGACCCATACCACCATAACAATATTCAACAGCTAGAGAAAGTACAGCGTAGGGCAGCTAGATGGGTCCTAAATGATTTCAATCGATTCAGCTCAGTCACAGCTATGTTACAGCATCTTTCTTGGCCAAGCCTTCAGCTGAGACGTAAAATATCCAGATTACAAGCACTTTTTAAAATTATACATCAAGATTATTCACTGTCAATTCCTCTTCATTTTATTTCAATGACAAGATCCACCAGACTATATCACCCACATCGTTTTATTCTACCAAATTCATCTACCCATTCATACCAACAGAGCTTTTTCTCCAGATCAATTAAGGATTGGAACAACTTACCATCTTCCATCATTGAGAGCAACAATATTGACTCTTTTTCAGCGGAACTGCAAGCATTGTATGGAACTCTATAACTGTAATCTTTGTAACTACGTAGCTAAATTCATTTTATGATTGCTTTTTTTTCCTGAGCATATCAGCTGTGCTGTCTGCTCAGTAACAATAATAATAATAATAATAGGGAAAAGTTTTTATCCTTCCCAAGGGGAAAAGACTGTGACTGGTCTAAGCACGAGACTAAGCAAACACGCAGTGTGACGTGCTTCAAGCTAAGTAAAAATGGCAAGTGTGACCGTAAACTAGTCTACATGTATAAGTATAACAAACCTCCCTTTCCTTCTCTTCGTCCTTGTCAAACGATTGTATCCATACTGAACTGGTGGTCACGAATAATTTATGTAGCAATTGCCGATATTCGTGTTTATTTTTGACAGACTTTCGAATATTTTATCTTTTTTTTCTCGGTTAGCGCGTGTTCAAAAGTTGCGTTCAGTTCTTTAACGATTAAAAACCAATCGAAAACTTGGACACAGAAGTCTCAAAGTATGAATATATACTGTTTGTGATATTTATACCATAGTTACACCTATAACTAACATTTTAGTTACAATATTGCTTGTGCGTGTTAATGCCTATGTATAAACCATTGGCGTTTTTTCTAATTTCGAAAACCAAGTGTAAACAGCTTCTAATCGTCTTGACTTAGACTTAGTAAAGCTCAAAATAGTGCAACAAAACATATTGTACCTATACAAAGTTTTTAAACTGACCAGCTTCTGCAAAGCAGGCTGCTTTTTTGCGTTATCAGTACCTTTCCTCAATAGTAATGCGCGTTAAAAAATTTTTTAACGATGACCATCAATTTTTGGTAATGATGCGCCATTATGTCGGGTTTTCGCAGATCCGGTCACAATTGATGAGAGTAAGGCAATTCAGTCCCGTTTTAGACTTCAGTACCCAGCTGTGAGTGATAATTTGACTTCTTGCTCCTTTGTGCGAAACTTATGTTTGAAGGAAAGACCAAGGATGCTGTTGATTTGGTCTCTTGTCGCGACCGTGCTGGTATCCTCCACCTTGATGATGCTGTGGACTCTACTTCCCCTACTCGCGTTGATCTAGATGTTTTGAAGGCCAAGAATCCCCCGGCTCAGCCTTTACATATGGACTGTTTGCTTCCAGGATGGACGAATCCACCAACATCTCATCCCATCATTTTTGGCTCATTAAATGTTGCAATGATAACCCGTTCTACTGCTCTAAGGACTGATGGTGCCTCTGGTCCCTCTGGACTGGACGCTTATTGCTGGCGTAGATCCTTCGCTGCTTTTCAAGGTGCTTCTGGGGAGCTTTGTGCTGCTATTGCTCTGTTTACTCGCCATTTGTGTACTTCCTGTCTTTCTCCACAGATTCTATCGCCCTTCTTAGCCTGCCGTTTGATTGCACTGACTAGACAAACAAACTGGTGTTCGCCCTATTGGAATTTGCAAAGTAGTCAAACGAATTGTTGCTAAGGCGGTCTTATCCATTATCCGTGATAATATCCAGGATCTTTTCAACTGTGTGTGGAGCATCTTGCCGGTGTGGAAGCTCCCATCCACTCAGTTCATTCCCACTTTGCTCTTAGTGACTGTGATGCAGTTTTGTTAGTAGATGCTAGCAATGCTTTTAATTCCTTAAAACTTATTGTGGCCCTTCACAACATTCGTCAGTTGTGCCCACCTTTTGCCACACTCCTTATCAATACTTACCGTTCTCCTGCTTGTTTGTTTATTTCTGGTGATGTTTTAATGTCAGGAGAAGGTACCACCCAGGGTGACCCTTTGGCTATGCCTATGTATGCTCTTGCTACAATCCCACTCTTAAAGCGATTGCCAGGGGATATTAAACAAATCTGGTATGCCGATGATGCTTGCGCTTGTGGTAAGCTTGGAAGATTGTACCAGTGATGGCAACGTCTTTGCTCAGTTGGTCCATCTTATGGCTATTTGGTAGATGTTTTAAACACCTGGGTAGTTACTAAGGGGAATCTTCTTCCTGATGCCAAACAACTTTTTGCTGGTTCTGGGGTAAATGTGACCAGTGATGGACGCCTTTACCTGGTGCTGCAATAGGTACCTCATCCTACATTCAAAATTCTGTATCTGAGAAGGTTCAAATTTGGACTGAAGAGGCAAAACTAGCTGGCATCTAATAGACGGAACGGAACGGAATCAGGGGCTAAATCACGGAAATACGGAACGGAACACTTTTTAAAATGAAGTTATAGCTTACTATTGCCGTATATTAGTGTTGCACCGATATGCATTTTTTCACATTTGCCGATACCGATTATTTGAAAATCACCTGAAGTTTATGTGTACAAAAATAAATTAGTGTACTACAAACCCCTGATAGAATAGTTACTACACCAAGCAGTAAAGCTGAAATTCTCAATAATACATTTCAATCAGTCTTTACAGTAGAAGATCAAACTTCCTTACCTACATTACCTGAATCAATATCATCCACCCATAGAAGAGATAACCATCACAGAACCTGGTGTCTTTGCTCTCTTATCTCAGACAGATCCACACAAAGCAGGGGGCCCAGACAACATTCCAGCTCGAATACTTAAGGAACTTGCATATCAGTTAACACCAATGCTTACACACCTATTTCAACAATCTTTGACTACTGGCGCTATACCACAGGAGTGGAAGTCTGCATTTGTAACTCCAATATTTAAAAAAGGCAAAAGATATGATCCATCTAACTATTGTCCAGTGTCCTTAACATCAGTTATCTGCAAAATGTTGGAACATATTTTAGTCAGTCAGATCATGAAACACCTGGAAACAAATAGTATATTGTGTAACAACCAGTATGGATTTAGAGTTAGACGCTCTTGCGAATCACAACTCCTGCTAACAATTGATGATTTTGCTCGTGCATTAAATAACAGGTTACAAGTAGACATTGGAATTCTGGACTTCTCAAAGGCATTTGATAAAGTTCCACATGCCAGGCTTGTGAAGAAATTAGACTATTACGGTATACGAGGGAAAACGCTTCAGTGGATTACATCTTTTCTACGCAACAGATCACAGCAAGTAGTCATTGAGGGCACATACTCATCCCCAAGCAAAGTTACTTCTGGAGTACCTCAGGGTACAGTTTTAGGACCAACACTATTTCTACTATATATTAATGATCTAATATCAAATATTCAGAGCACTGTTCATTTATTTGCTGATGACTATCTTATCTATCGACCAATAAATTCTCCTAATGATCATCAGTTATTACAACAAGACTTGAATACACTAAATACTTGGGCTAAAACATAGCAAATGAAATTTAATGTTGACAAGTGTTGCATTCTCCTGTTATCCAAACACCACCATAAAACAACATTACTTTATCAAATGTCAAACAACCCCCTCAAAGTTGTTGAACAGCATTCTTACCTTGGAATAATAATAGATCACCATCTTTCTTGGGGACCACAAGTTAACCATGTATGCAACAAGGCAACCAGACTAATCGGTTTTTTACAGCGTAACTTAAGAAACTGTTCACATGCACTTAAATAACTAAGCTATAAACAATTTATCTTACCTGTGCTGGAATATGCTGCTGCAATTTGGGACCCATACCACCTAAAGGACATAAATAAAATAGAAATGATACAACATAAAGCAGCTAGATTTGTCCTGAATCGACCACGGAGAAGGAATATGCGAGATAGTATAACTGAAATGCTAACATCATTAGAATGGGCACCACTCCAATTAAGGAGAAAATGTGCAAGATTAACTCTTTTATACAAGATTATCCACAACCTAACCGAAATACCTAACAGCTACTTACCAACATTATCACCTGTCACCATTACAAGATCTAATCATAAACAAAAATTCCTACACTATCAAACATCAATAGACAACTATAAATACTCATTTTTTCCAAGAACAATACCAGAATGGAATGGACTACCACAAGACATCATCAACCAACAAACCATTGACAGCTTCAAACAATTATTATACAATCACTTTTAATTTTAATGTACATTAGCACTTATGCCCCAGGCGGGTTCTGCTAATTAAACAATATAATAAATAATAATAAACTGCATTTGTAATGATAATGTATTCAATGTAATTAATTGCGTGGGATGCTGACTTTTAGAATCAAGACACACGGTAGTGTGTCGTGCGGCCCAAGAAGCCGGCGCGTAACACCCGTGAGTATATTGACAGGAAGAAAGAAAACGCAATTTTCGCACCTCCGTAGCTCTGTGCTTCCTTGATGAAACAAGACGATTTTTGCTGTGGACATGCCCTCCAACTGCAGCACTCCACATTCCAAATTTGAGCGAAATCGCTTTGCGCGTTCCCGAGATATTCGACTTCAAAAATTGGCTCAGTTTCTTCGTTTTTTTTTTTCTTTTCTTCTTTTATTATTATTATTATTTGTTAATTGGTACAAGGAAGACAAAGTCTTATAAAAACCAATCTCAATACATCTAAATAAAATCAAACCGGCGGTCATATAAAAATACATCTACTTTAGTCTTAAAGATCAGTACATTAGGTGCAGATACAATTTCGTGGGGTAAGGTGTTCCAATCATTGACGATTCTCTGTGAAAAACTATGACCTCTAATAGCAGTGTTAAAGCGATTTTTGTAAAGTTTGAGTCCATTTGATCGGGTGGGGTTGGTATTAACAGTAAAAAAATAGTCTTTGTCCACAGATACTAAATTGTTCAGGATTTTGTAAGTCATAATCAGATCCATTCTGGTTCGACGGTAAGGTAAGCTGGGTAGATTAAGTTCTTGGAGTCTTTCAGAGTATGTCAAATTATAGAAGGAGGATATAAGTTTTGTGGCTCTTCTTTGAACTGCTTCTAATTTACGAATGTTTTTCATAAGATGAGGGTTCCAGACAGTTGACGCATAGTCCAAAATTGGGCGAACAAGAGTAACGTATAATAATCTTATTGTGTTGGCATCCCTGGAGGCAAAGGTACGTTTAATAATTCCCAATACCCTGTTAGCTTTCATTACAATTTGATTAACATGAGATGTAAACTTCAAATCTTTATCAAATACTACACCCAGATCTTTTTCCTCCACAACCATGGAGATCATATTTGCTTCATTTTCGGATGAGAAATAATACTCTGTGTTTGATGAATGTCCAATTGTGCTGTAGTGACATTTAGGAAGGTTAAGGAAGGATAGCCATGTGTCACACCATTGCAAAGTGGCATCAATGTCTTCTTGCAGAATGGAGGAATCTTCAGATGAGCAGATGGGGCGATAAAGTTTTGTGTCGTCAGCAAAGATACCCAAATAGCTCTGTATACAGTCAGGTAGGTCGTTGACATATATAATAAATAAGATGGGACCAAGCACACTACCCTGCGGGACACCACTAGTGACAGTAGACCACTCAGAGAGTGCTCCACGAACAACTACTCGTTGCTTCCTGTTTGATAAAAAAGCTTTAATCCAATGAAGTATCGAGCCATTAACACCATATGCTTCTAACTTAGTCAGCAAACGTCTGTGGGGAACCTTATCAAAAGCTTTTTGGAAATCTAGGTACACAACATCAACACTAGTTCCATCATCGATACACCTAGTCCAGTGTTCCATAACAGTCAATAGCTGCGTCTCACAAGATCTCCTGCTACGAAACCCATGTTGCTCATTGCAAAAAAAGTCATTTGCTTGGAAGTAAGACATTATCCTATTTTTAATAATTGACTCAAGCATTCTGCAAAATATTGAAGTAAGGCTGATTGGGGGATAATTGCTAGGAAGATTTGTATCACCTTTCTTATGAATGGCAGTGACTGTTGCTAGTTTCCAGCATGAAGGCAAAGAGGACTCCTGTAACGATTTATTAAATAGGAGATAGAGGGGTAAAATAAGTCCATCTTTGATTTCTTTCAACACACGTGGGTGACAGTTGTCTGGGCCACAAGATTTATTTGGCTTAAGCCGGTTGAGTTCAGTTAATATATCACAGTGTGTGATGGTAATATTGCCTAAGTGGTGGCCCATAGATTTATCTGGTAAAGATGGCAGATCTGCTTCTGGCTCAATAGTAAATACACTAGAGAAAAAATCATTTAAACATTGAGCTGTTTCACGATCAGAACAGGTGAATGATCCATCCCCTTTCCTTAAGGACATGATATCACAGCGCACTTTTGCATTCTCTCTAACATATTTCCAGAACACAGATGGATTTTCTTTGACACTATCAACAAGCTTAAGTTCAAAATTGGATTTAGCCCTTTTAACAGTAGCAGTGGCAATGTTTCTCTTTGTGGTGTAGGAAAGATAATCGACATGATGGTGAGTGGCTTTATAGGTGTTCCATGCTTTATGTTTCTGTTTAATTGCTTTAAGAGTAGAAGAATTTAGCCACTTAGGTTTAGAATTAGATTCAAACGTTTGAGTAGGAACATATTTGTCAATAAGAAATAACAGTTTAGAGTGGAAAAGTAGCCACATTTTCTCAGTATTGAGTCCTTCAAAGAGTACTTCCCAGTTGGTGTTCAATAAATCTCTAGTAATTGATACATAATCTCCACGGTTATATAGGTATTTAGATACACTATGGCATTCCACTGTGCAATAACACAAAAAGACAAACTCTATAACAATATGATCACTTTTTCCAAGTGGCGATAAAGAGGTCATACTAGACACTGTATTTTCATCGTTGGTTAATATAAGGTCCAGCAAGGAAGGCACTTGGTTACTTCTAAATCTAGTGGGAAATGTGACATGTTGGATAAGATATAGGTCATCCAATAGGCTTAGAAAGGCCTCATTGTGAGTATTAGCAGGTGTGACAGTTAGAGATGTCCAGTTTATGTAGGGCATGTTAAAATCACCGACAATAAGTAGATGAGACACACCAGTATCAACAGCTTGTGTTAACAAGGAGCACAAGTGGTCAAAGTTTAGTGAGTCACTGTTAGGGGAATGATAAATTACACCCAAGAGTAAGCAGTCATTACCGGATAAGGGGATACGACACCAAATTGACTCGGAATATACCACAGAGCACAAAGCATCATCCTTGTAAGCACGAAGACTTGAGTTAACAAAAATACAAACTCCTCGTTTGTGAGGTTGAAAATTATTACAAAAAGTGTTATATCCTTGAATGCTAAGTTCTGTATTGGATTCACCAAATTTCGGGTTGATCTCTGCAAGAGCCACAATATCAGGTTTGTCAACCGAGATTCTGGTTTTAAGCTCATCTAATTTATTGGACAAAGAATCTGCATTTGTATACCAACATTTTAAAGATTTAAAAGTTGAAACTACTGGATTAGATTTGTCATGTGGAGGGTCAGAAAAGAATAGGTCAGGGTCAGAAAATCCGTTAGAGGCAGCCGGGACTGAATAGCCTAGGCTACGCATACTGCTGGTCTGCTACTGCTTGAGTAGTATCCATAGAACTGTTTACAGGTGGGGTTTTACTAACAATCTGTCCTCTACGTATCATCAGTTCACTTTCGCCATCAGTTCACTTTCGCCATTTTTCTTTTTCTTATCGCACACTTGCAAAAACTGCTATAAAACTCGAACGCCATATCCGATTGCCTTGAAATTTGGCGCACAGAAGGGGGATATAAAGGCGCATCTCGGTACCAACTTTGGCAGGAATACGATAAACAGGCAAAGAGTTATGAGCGATTATTCACGAAAAATAACACCAATATGTTGTCACGCCAACAGGGTAAACCGCGTATGGGAGGAAGCTGAAAATCGGTGGGTGAATAGGTTAACTATTGAACCTAAAACCTTTTGTGGTTTGAAAGAAATCGAGCTAAAAAACAGGAAGATACAACGAAAAAACCAACATTGTGTAACAATTACGCAATCGAGATTAGCTAATAAAAAAACGACTGCTTGCCAGGCCTACCAGATAAACCGCTTGGGGTAATGCTTTGAAAATCGTTGTACAGATGGAGTAATCATCTTAGAAAGGCTCATCAATGGTGTAGAAGAATCAGGCTTAAAGCCACGGAGTTATAACACGAAATCCAACTTGGTGCAGCAAGTGCGAGATCGAGATACTCTAATAGAGCAGTCACACTAAAGAGAATTCAAGAGATCAGCTAGAAATAAGAAACCTGTATAGAGATCAGCTACACACAAGTCACCCTATAGAGAGATCAGCTAGAAGAAGTTACCTTGTAGGGAGTTCATGCAACTATGGAAAGAGATAGTTCAACTAGAAAAAATCACCTTGTAGAGTTCAGCTACAAAGAAACCACCATGTAGAGAGTTCAGCTACAAACAAATCGCCCTGTGGAGAGATCAATAGAAGAAGTTACCTTGCAGAGAGTTCAGCTACAAAGAAACCATCATGCAGAGAGTTCAGCTACAAACAAATCTCCCTGTAGAGAGATTAGCTAGAAGAAGTTACCTTGTAGAGAGTTCAGCTACAAAGAAACCATCATGTAGAGAGTTCAGCTGCAAACAAATCTCCCTGTAGAGAGATCAGCTAGAAGAAGTTACCTTGTAGAGAGTTCAGCTTCAAACAAATCACCCTGTAGAAAGATCAGCTAGAAGAGGTCATCTTGTAGAGAGTTCAGTTACAAAGAAACCACCATGTAGAGAGCTCAGCTACAAACTAGTGACCCTGTAAAGACATCAGCTAGAAGAAGTTACCTTGAGAGAGTTCAGCTACAAAGAAACCATTATTTAAAGAGCTCAGCTACAAACAAATCACCTATACAGAATTCAGCTACAAACAAATCACCATGTAGAGAGATCAGCTAGAAGAAGTTATCTTGTAGATAGTTCAGCTACAAGCAAATCACCCTATAGAGAGATCAGCTAGAAGAAGTTAACTTGTAGAGAGTTCAGCTACAAAGAAACCATCATTTAGAGAGTTCAGCTTCAAACAAATCACCTGTAGAGAGTTCAGCTGCAAACAAATCTTCCTGTAGAGAGATCAGCTAGAAGAACACTGCTTGAAGGTTCTTAGTTTACTAATTTGTTAAGCTGCTTTACTGTAGTTGTACCAATAGTAAAATGTCAGTAACTTTAAGTATATGGAACATAATTGTTTTACTAAGTTTTAAACTCTCAGTAAAACATCAGTGAATGCGGGTTTACTGAAAAACTACTAAAATAACAAACAATTAACTGTTCCATATACTGGGGATATACCACTCTAGTAAACTAATAAACTT
The DNA here is from genome assembly GCF_963678975.1 of Dysidea avara. Classification (NCBI taxonomy): domain Eukaryota; kingdom Metazoa; phylum Porifera; class Demospongiae; order Dictyoceratida; family Dysideidae; genus Dysidea; species Dysidea avara. Next base: position 8,912,837 of record NC_089273.1, on the reverse strand, counting down.
CAAGCAGTGGAAGTTACCTTGAAGAGAGTTGGGCTACAAACAAATCACCCTGTGTTAGATCAGCTAGAAGAAGTCACCTTGTAGAAAGTTCAGTTACAAAGAAACCACCATGTAGAGAGCTCAGCTGTTAAGAAATCACCCTGTAGAAAATGCAGCCACAAACAAATTGACCTGTAGAAAGATCGGTTAGAAGAAGTTACCTTTTAGAGAGTTCAGCTACAAAGAAACCACCCTGTAGAGAGATCAGCTAGAAGAAGTTACCTTGTAGATCGTTCAGCTACAAACAAATCACCCTGTAGAGAGATCAGCTAGAAGAAGTTACCTTGTAGAGAGTTCAGCTACAAAGAAACCACCCTGTAGAGAGATCAACTAGAAGAAGTTACTTTGTAGATCGTTCAGCTACAAACAAATCACCCTGTAGAGAGATCAGCTAGAAGAAGTTACCTTGTAGAGAGTTCAGCTACAAAGAAACCACCATGTAGAGAGTTCAGCTGCAAAGAAATCACCCTGTATAAAATTCTGCCACAAACAAATTGCCCTGTAAAAAGATCAGTTAGAAGAAGTTACCTTGTAGAGAGTTCAGCTACAAAGAAACCATTTTGTAAAGAGCTCAGCTGCAAACAAATCACCTGTACAGAATTCAGCTACGAACAAATCACCCTGTAGAGAGATCAGCTAGAACAAGTTACCTTGTAGGTAGTTCAGCTACAAACAAATCTCCATGTAGAGAGATCAGCTAGAAGAAATCACCACTGCCCAAATTTCAAGGCAATAGCTCTTTCCAATCTGAAGTTATCAATTGTCAAAGTTGGCAAATTGGATGTGTGTGGAAGGCCCCTTTTCGCAAATCCGGTCACATATGTATTATATTTATAATTTGTACATTTACTGATGAAATATTTAAAGTACATCTACTTCATCTTTTCTTCTTCCTGTAGTAAAGAAAAAAAACATAGGTTAAAAAAGTCCCAAAGCTGGCCATAGGCCGGCTTTGGGGTATACAAATACAAAAAGAAATGAAATCTAATCCAAAACAGCCAAGCTGTAAAAAAGTGTGCGGCCCTCAGAAAGGCTATGGTGAAAAAAGATGTGAAATCCAAGGTGGCGGCCAAGAAATGGCTGTGATGGTAGGTTAATGGTAAAAATTTTAATAACGACAATTCTGGTGAATTTTTGTGCCGCTTCACAAAATTTACCTGAATTGTCATTATTAAAATTTTTTACCATTAACCTACCATCACAGCCATTTCTTGGCCGCCACCTTGGATTTCACATCTTTTTTCACCATAGCCTTTCTGAGGGCCGCACACTTTTTTACAGCTTGGCTGTTTTGGATTAGATGTTTTATACAGTTTGCTACTATCTCCTTTCATGGAGAAGGAAGCCAAGTAGTTATAAAGCAGCTAAGCCAGCTTATCAAACAGTGTTTTTAGTGGGACTAAAAAAATGTGGGACTGCAGACCTTTTTGTGAAGAGCGATCTACTAATTGCGTGGGTGGCCGAAAAATATACACAGCCTACTATAGCCTTGTAACCATATTTGTGCAAACAAACAAGCCAAAACAATTACAAAACAGTTACAGCAAACCACCTACTGCTACATTCACCACCTTCTTTACTTTCACCTGTTCATTCTTGTCAATTTAACGATTGATTGTGGGTTTCGGTTAATCTGCAAATTATTTCCGCTTTGTAGCTGATACTGGTACTTGTAAAATTAGCTAATATCGGTTGTTACTGATAATTCAACCGATTATCGGTGCAACACTACTGTGTATGTTCCCTTGCAATTTAAGAGCGGGATCTATGGTGATCAAAGCAGTGGATCGAAATAACAAAGGATTGATTGTGGGTTTCGCTGTCATTATAGTCACGAAATATTAATTGTAGGATTGTTTTCTTAGTAATGGTTTACCTCCTGATGTCAAGAAAGAAGCTTCCAATCAAGTAATACATGACAAGGCAAGTCTTGTTACATTATGTAATAGTTGTTTCTACTGAATGAGCTGATAATCACTATTATGGTTTCATTTTTATTATAACTGATGTTGTAATTAGAAAGAGGAAAATCAGCTGGCCTATGTTAAAAGGAGGTTATGAAACTATGGAAATTTGTAAAGTGTGTGAGAAATAGATATGCAGCCATATCAACAACAGAATGTGACGATCAATAAAATGCAGAATTGAAACACTGAGCACAGTAGACTAAGCATTATCATTATTAGTATTCTCAGTAGTGAGTTGAAAGAACTTTTCTGTGGCTGCCTGTAATAAATCACAGGAACAATGTATTATTTTTCTAGTCTTGAATTCAATACTATTGAGACCAATACAAAAAAATATTTGATATTAATGTGAAATGTCAACCAATAACTTTCTTAATTTGGACCAATGTCTTAAAAATACTATTGCCAAAATTTCCAATCTTGGATTTCTAGTTTTTACCTAATGAGAAAATTTATAATGTAGCTATGACCTGAATCAAGACTACAAGTTCCAGTGCCCCATCAGCAGACACAACAAGGCAGTCGTACTTTAGCTGCAACTTCTCATATGCTTTTATCAAGAGTTCATATAGTACTAACGGAGAATATCCTACTACCAATGTAGCCCATACAAACACTTTTACTGGTGATAGTGAACTGCTGATAGGTGTTGAGTAGTGTTGAACATAGGAAACCCTTGCACACTATAGAAAAAAGTGTCGATACTTACTTCGCCCAGTGGGTGTTGGATGCACTCTCTCACTATTTTATATTATGAAATTAATCATTGTTTTCTGAGTGAACAACACAAGATACATTAAAAAGCAAGTACTACTATTTTGATAGAGCAACTATAACTATCAGGGATAATGTCCATATAATACTGGTATAGCTATCAATGGACTATATACTATACTGAGTTAGCTACACAGGTTTAATACTATTGATCTAAAGAAACAGTGGACTAATAATTATCATGTGGACAATATAATACATCAAGGCACTTAGATGAACATTGTATGTAGGTAGTACATATTATCTATGGTTGAGTATAGGCAGTGGCATTTCTAGAGCTGGCATACAGGGCGGCACAGCATGAATGCTGTAGTATAAACTTTAAAGTAGAATTTCAGTAGGGGCCTGGGGGTTGTGCTGTAGGATTTTTGCAATTTAAAGACTTAAAAGTAGCCTAAAATTGCTGCTAAAAACATGGAAAATGCTGAAACTAACAATGCCAATCTCTGCTGCAACTGTTTCCCAAGATTTTTCAAAACTTATTTTTTAGCAGGGTGGGAGAGGGGTTCCCCTTAGAATCACCTATGAGTATAGGTTTCTATTTTTTTAATATCCTACTATGGACAAGAAGGGCTTTAATTTGATGTAGAAAGCTTTGATTGACTTGATCCAGTCAGCAAGGCCAGCACATATATAAGGAATCATGTAGCCGGGATCCAGGATTTCCTCTGCATTCAACCACCACTTTTCAGTATAATTTCTCATACTTCAGTAAGGGCCATTTTGCTGATGAACATAACCTTATGGGCATCAATGGCTTGGCAAAAAGGATCAACTGGGCCTTCCATTCACTTGATCAGCAGAATAATTATCATGATAATTATTCTGCTGATCAAGTGAATGGAAGGCCTAGTTGATTATAAGCATCTGGACTTTAAAATAGTTCCTCCTGTAGATGTAAAATGAGAGAAGCTAAAGCAACATTATCAATGGAATAGACTATGACCAGCACTGATCATGTGCATGTGGAAGTTGCATCAAAGGTGTAACGGGAGACATTGCGAATATTTAGTCAGTGGAATTTCCATCCTGGTGGGAGCAGGAATAAATCACATGCTATTACACAGCATTAATACTCTCTATTAACCTAAGGGTTATGAAATTTTGTTGGTCTTGATAAGAGTAGCTACTGGACTTTATGTAGTCCAAGACTTCCAAAACAAATCTTTGGTTTGAAATACTATAGTGACAGTAACAGAAAGGTTCTTTCAACTTGATACCAAATTCCACTGCAATAAAAATTAGATATCATGACTATCACAGCTTAAATCACGATAAATACGGAGAGAACGTAGCACCGTCTTAGCAAGCTGCAAATGGGCAAGGACGTACTAATACGGAAATCAGTCCGTCTATGAAGAATTACGTGAATGTAATGCTGCTATGATTAAATACGAAGAGGACGGAACAAGTCTTCGCAAGCTGAAAATAGGCAAGGACGTACTAAGACAGAATCAAGTTCGTCTCTGCGGGCCGTTGTAATGCTGTCATAATTTTTTACGTTCATCAAGCTGAGAGGTTTACGAGACGGATGGATGACGATCGAACAGAAGGGATGGCTCTAGATGGGTTACAGAAACTGGTTACTGCACCCCAGTGATTGCACAACTCTAGTCAAGCATACTCAAGTTACTAGTCCCAGCGCCAAAAATTACCCTGGAGGTTTCCCGAGACACAGCACTCGTATCTGCACAAGGTATACCATAGTAGAGGCGGATCCAGGAGCTGGCAGGGGGAGGGACACAAACAGGCTGAGTTGTAGGTGGGTGAGAAAAACCAAATCATCTTGTTAGTTGTTGCATTTATGAAGTAGCAAATAATCACCACTTAGTAGTGTCTCACTGTTGATTTTTGACATTAATTTTTGCAGATGGTTGTGGAGTCTTAAAGCTGTGTAAAAGGCTATGAATCTCTAAACATGATAATTTTTTGTTAGAGGCGCTTAGTACGCACGAAGGTGCTGGGGGAAATTTCACAGCTAGTTTGACTTCGGTTTGCTTTGATTCAGGTGAATTTGTAATAAATTCTACTAAAATCTGCATATCGTTTTAGCCCTGACAAAGTTGAGTATTACTCATAAGTATGATTCCTCCTAAAGGTGACGAAGGATGAGGGGGGCTTTTGCCCCAAATGCCCCATCCTGGGTCCACCATTGCATAGCTACTTCCCTATGGTTATTGCCTATGTACTCAATGACTTGATCTACTGCCTGTCAAGGAACAATCATCACGAAAATACGTAATAATAAAATAACATCATTATTTCTAAGTCTGGTTCCACTGGTGGTAGTGCATGTAATAAATATCATGAGTACTGTCCTGCAATTATTGCATGCATGGTACAACAACCATGCTCATCACAGAAAAAGGTAGAGGATACCAGCAATTATAAGTCAGGTTAATCCAGCTGCTCATATAATGTGAGCCTTGGAAATATAACTTGCTGTACATTGTAAACAAAATTGCACATAAAATGTCCATAATCTATACTTGCTGCACAATAAGATATCAGTACATCCTGAAATTTCACCAAAGCTTTAACAGTCACACTGCCATTCCCAAGGTGTTTATACCTAAGTTACAAATCTCAATCCTTTGATCTTCATTTTCTTCTTTCAATACTTTTACAGCTTTTTAGCAATCTGTAAATACAAATAACACTGTTATTGGGACACAAAACAGGTCATCTTTGTGAGAAGACATGATACACATACAAGACCCAGAATCAGATTGCAAGTATGTATAATGTAACATGAATGATACACCTACAAATCTCAGAAATATATCAAAAGTGTGGTCACACCACACAATGATGCACATACAAGACCCAGAAACTGGTCAACAGTGTGGTAACAACAGACACACATACCAGACCCGGGAAAAGGTCAACCATATGTGGTAACACATCACAATTGACACACATACAAGACCTGGAAGCAGGTTGACAGTGTGTGGTAGCACATCACAGTTGACACACATACAAGACCCGGAAGCAGGTCGACAGTGTGTGGTAACACATCACAATTGACACACATACAAGACCTGGAAGCAGGTCGACAGTGTGTGGCAACACATCACAACTGACACACATACAAGACCCGGAAACAGGTCGACAGTGTGCGGTAACACATCACAGTTGACACACATACAAGACCCGGAAGCAGGTCGACAGTGTGTGGTAACACATCACAATTGACACACATACAAGACCTGGAAGCAGGTCGACAGTGTGTGGTAGCACATCACAGTTGACACACATACAAGACCCGGAAGCAGGTCGACAGTGTGTGGTAACACATCACAATTGACACACATACAAGACCTGGAAGCAGGTCGACAGTGTGTGGTAACACATCACAATTGACACACATACAAGACCTGGAAGCAGGTCGACAGTGTATGGTAACACATCACAGTTGACACACATACAAAACCCGGAAGCAGGTCGACAGTGTGTGGTAACACATCACAAGTGACACACATACAAGACCTGGAAGCAGGTCGACAGTGTGTGGTAACACATCACAGTTGACACACATACAAGACCCGGAAGCAGGCCGACAGTGTGTGGCAACACATCACAACTGACACACATACAAGACCCGGAAACAGGTCGACAGTGTGTGGTAACACATCACAGTTGACACACATACAAGACCCGGAAGCAGGTCGACAGTGTGTGGCAACACATCACAACTGACACACATACAAGACCCGGAAACAGGTCGACAGTGTGTGGTAACACGTCACAGTTGACACACATACAAGACCCGGAAGCAGGTCGACAGTGTGTGGTAACACGTCACAGTTGACACACATACAAGACCCGGAAGCAGGTCGACAGTGTGTGGTAGCACATCACAGTTGACACACATACAAGACCCGGAAGCAGGTCGACAGTGTGTGGTAGCACATCACAGTTGACACACATACAAGACCCGGAAGCAGGTCGACAGTGTGTGGTAGCACATCACAGTTGACACACATACAAGACCCGGAAGCAGGTCGACAGTGTGTGGTAGCACATCACAGTTGACACACATACAAGACCCGGAAGCAGGTCGACAGTGTGTGGTAACACATCACAATTGACACACATACAAGACCCGGAAGCAGGTCGACAGTGTGTGGTAACACATCACAATTGACACACATACAAGACCCGGAAGCAGGTCGACAGTGTGTGGTAACACATCACAATTGACACACATACAAGACCTGGAAGCAGGTCGACAGTGGGTGGTAACACATCACAGTTGACACACATACAAGACCCGTAAGCAGGTCGACAGTGTGTGGTAACACATCACAATTGACACACATACAAGACCCGGAAGCAGGTCGACAGTGTGTGGTAACACATCACAGTTGACACACATACAAGACCCGGAAGCAGGTCGACAGTGTGTGGTAACACATCACAATTGACACACATACAAGACCTGGAAGCAGGTTGACAGTGTGCGGTAACAAATCACAATTGACACACATACAGACCTTCAGTGCAGGCCACTGTAAAGCTTTAATAATAATAATAATAATACAAGACCTGGAAAACGACAGTGTGTAGTAACACATAATTAACATACATACAAGACTTGGAAACAGGTCGCCAGTGCTTAAATTACAAGGCGAATACCACACCTACAACGTCATTGCGTGGAATTACAAAACAAAAGACAAATCTACATGATACAGGTTTCCAGTTGGTAAATACAACCCGAATTACACGTCTAGTTCATCTATTCAAACGAAACTTCGACGATTTCCACAACACTGACATGTGTTCACTAAAACACAAACCTGATTGTCGACTGTTGTATTCCGCCTTGAAAAGATGGTTTAATACACCCAACAGCACCGTACCGCACCGTACTTTTCATCCTTTATCCCAGCGGCACTAAATAGAAATTTTCATAATGTGTTACGCACGTGATCGTGCAGCCACGAGGCGGACATGCGGCGAGACGGGATGGGAGACACAAGGTGGTCGTCAAGAAGTAAAGTATGCTGATATGTAAAGCTTTATGGATGGGCAGATACTCGCAACAGATGTTGAGTACCAGATCTGCTACTAGTAAGTCGTCTGCCATTGTCGAGGCCATTGTTTAAGAGTCCAGAACGGAATGATTCGTGAAGAGAAATCCTGACGATAACAGCAGTGGAAGGATATATGTTAACGCAGTAGTGGAAGGGAAAGAACATACTTTTAGTCTCTTACTGCTGTAACTCTTCTCCAGATTGCCAGCGCTCATTAATTAGAAACTTACTGAAATACTGCCCCACCATTCTTCAAAAGTTTCTTACGTGAAAACGAATAGTGTTTAAGAGATGCTCTGTATCTAGAATTAACAGTTGTTGGAAATGCTGATGGAAAGGGAACCCAATTATAGTACTAGTGGAAGAGAAGGACTTGCCACCAGTCAGACAATATGTAGTACATTCTTAGATGATTGTTCTAAGCATTTAGAGTGTAATATTGTTTTGAGAAATGCTGGATGGCAACATTGGACAGGAAGAATAGCTGAGTACGATACTGGTAGAGAAAGATTAGCCAGCAGTGAGATGGTACTTGCTTGAAAATATTTCTTGGAAGATATTCCAGAAGAAAAAAAGCAGTAGTAGTGGAATAGGAAGACCTGTCAACAGGATGGTATGTACAGCACTTTAAATGGTTATTTATATGTAAGACGTTGCATTTAGAGTGACATATTTCTTGTAAGAAATGCTGTCTATATTGGAAGAAAGAAAAGTGAACGAGAGTTCTAGTAGAAGTGGAAGACCTGATATCAGTGGGACGGTATGTACAGCATTCTTGAATGATTATTATTGTGTAAAACTTTAGTGAAAGGAATACTGACTATATTGAAAGAAATAAAAGCGGACTAGTGTACTAGTAGAATAGAAAGAACTGCCAGTGGTGGGACGGCATGTATAGCATTCTTGAATGATTATTTTAGGTATGAAACACTGTTTTTAGAGTGAACTATTTTATTTCTCAGAAGAAACGCTGACTGCTTTTGAAGGAAGATAAGCGGACTACAGTACAAGTAGAATAGGAAGACCTGCCAGCACTGTGATGGTATGTACACAATTCTTGAATACTAGTGATTATTGTTTTTATAAATCTTTGTATTTAGAGTGAAATATTTCTCAGAAGAAATGCTAACTACTTTTGAAGAAAGATAAGAGGACTATAGTATAAGTAGAATAGGAAGACCTGTCAGCACTGTGATGGTATGTACAGAATTCTTGAATACTAATGATTTTAAATCTTTGCATTTAGAGTGAACTATTTCTCAGAAGAAATGCTGACTACTTTTGAAGAAAGATAAGCGGACTATAGTACAAGTAGAATAGGAAGACCGGCCAACACTGTGATGGTATGTACAGAATTCTTGAATACTAAAGATTGTAAAACTTTGCATTTAGAGTAAACTATTTCTCAGAAGAAATGCTGACTACTTTTGAAGAAAGAAATGCAGACTATAGTACAAGTAGAATAGGAAGACCTGCCAGCACTGTGATGGTATGTACAGAGTTCTTGAATACTAATGATTAATGTACCTATAAATCTTTGTATTTAGAGTGAAAATTTTCTCAGAAGAAATACTGACTATACGCAAGAAAGAAAAGTAGACTGGAGTACAAGTAGAAGAGCAAGACCTGATGTACAGCACTTTTGGTGATTATTTTATAAGTAAAACTTGATAAGTAAAACTTGTGTGTTTATAGATTGAAATATTTCTCGGAAGAAATGCTTACTATGCAAGAGAGAATGGACTTGAGTGCTGCTAGTAGAAGAGGAAGATTTACTATCAGTGAGATGGTATGTACAGCAGTATTGAATGATTATTTTATAAGTAAAACTTTGTGTTTAGAGTAAAATATTTCTTGGAAGAATGCTGACTATTTTAGAAGGAAAAGCAGACTATAGTACAAGTATAAGAGAGATCTGCATCAGTTTTCATGGTGTGTAGAGTGGCACCAAAGTTGCTGGTAGTAGCAAAATTAGATGATAGCACTAGAGCAGAGAATGTGACGGTACGTACAAAATTCTTGATTATCAGACTATAGTAATGTATCCTGTTTAGAATTTTTGAGATGAAAGGATTTATGCCAGCACAGAAAGTGATGAATGCAAAAGAGGTATGTTGAGAGTTGTTGCATTTTAATATTTTCAATCGATGTACACTAGAATTGAAAGAAATTGAGAAGGCAATCCCAAGGACGGTGAAGGCTGTATGAAAGAACTGACGGAAGTGAATATGAAGACCAGAATTTCATTACTTTTCATATCTTTTTATATTTAAATGAATATCCGATTTTCGTACCTCGAGTATCCTTCGGGATCACGTGCGGGGCTACGTGACAGCACTTCCATGACGGGGCGTAACTAGGTATATACGATGTATTATGACGGGTAACTACGTCTGGACGTCTTGAAAAGTGGTCCCACGACGGATTACTACTAATCTCGTCATGGGGTTACAGACGTTTTCCGTAGTTGCCACGTATCTTCGTTAATACGGGAGGAATTACGGGAAACTTTTCCACCGTATTTGTGGCGAATTTTGCTGTGTATCACAGAATATGTATGTTGTATAGCCTCTTGTGTCTTTCATTCATCTCTAAATATTTTTAAACACGGCTTCTACACACAGCACTATAAATCTCCAAGTGAATTGGCCTTCTGTCACCAGTTTCTTTCGGATACATCATTTATTATTCGAATTGAGACTGATTTGTAGTAAAGATCACGTCAATTTGATCAGCAGAAACAACAAAAGCTCTTACAGATCCATTCCAGGAACTGAGACAACTAATCCCACAATTGATATTTCGTTACTAATGGCAACTAAACTCACAATCAATCCGTAAGTTATTTTGATCTGGTTGTGTGATAAGTTTGATCACCTGGAGGTACCGCTAATGAAGTTGTAGAGCAATAGTAAGCTGCGCACCTTGATTTAAGATAGTGTTCCGTTCAGTGGTTCAGTGGTTTAGCCCGATTCCGTTCCGTTCCGTCGATTAGACCCCACCGTAAAACTGTTGTCTATAAGATCGCTGAAGCTCAACCACATGCTGCCTGTTGTTCCTTCACACATGGACTTTCTAGTCGGTGGCTATTTCATTGTCGTACTGTCCCTGGCATTTCCGCCTGTCTTCAACCACTTGACAGCGTCATCTGCCAGGTTTTCATTCTATATACAATCACTGGTCGCTCACCTCCATCTGATTCAGTACGTAAGCTTTTCTGCCTTCCTGCTCGATGGGGTGGTCTATTATATTATTATATTTCATTACTGTGCAAGACCTCAAAATAGAGTATAAGAGCACACTGTAGTTAGAAAACTAATTAAGTAAGGATTTAAAATGTTCTACACTTGATGAATTAATTACAGATTCGGAAGATTGTTCTATTGTCGAATTGCTGAAGGAAAAAAGGAGTGGTAAGAGTTAATTCTGGTGGGAGGTAGTAAAAATATCAGTTGGTGCCCTCGTTTATTATGAATAGATGGTCGTGGGAAAAGGATATCATCTGTGCTTGGCTTACCCGAACCATCCCCTATCTGTGAAAGTGAGTTTGCTGCCTCCTGCAACATTTGTGAGCCCCTTTGTGGCTTTACTTGTACTCCATCTCTTTCCTTTGCTGAGGTTTCTTCCTCCCAATTGAACAGGAAATCTTTGATTCACAAGTCAAAGGCTGAAGAATATTCTGCTCTGTCTTTGTCTTTGCGTGAGAATTTTGAGCCATCATTACAGTCTGCTATTGACTTTGTTTCAGTTCAGGGGGGCCTCTAGTTAGCTAACTGCCCTTCCTCTGCAAGAGTACGGATTTGCCTTGCACAAATCTGGCTTTCAAGATGCCCTTGCATTGCGTTACGGTTGGTCTCCTCTTAGGGCTCCTTCCCGTTGTGCTTGTGGTTCCTCCTTCTCCGTTGAGTACGTGCTGTCATATCCAAAGGGTGGACTTCCTACTTTGAGACACAATGATATCAGGGCTCTTTCAGCTTCTCTATTGACTGAAGTTTGTTATCAAGTCATAGTTGAGCCTGAACTTCAACCTGTCTCAAATCTCAGACGAGTACCCTCTCGCTACTTCGAATACTTAACATAGCGCTCGTATTGATGTTGCGATGAATGGTTTTTGGGGTGGTCAATCAGAGAAATTCTTTGTCGATGTCAGAGTTTTCAATCCTTATGTTGACTCAAATAAGTGCTCATCATTGTCTGCTGCCTACAAAAAGCATGAGAACATCAAACGGCGTGCTTATGGCCAACATAATAATTATTGTTATTATTAATAATATTATTCTGTGTTGAAGAATTTAAGCAAAAATTAGCCCCTTCTATGTATATAGTTAAGTAACTTATCGTAATTGTATATATTTTTATAGTTTATTATTGTAATTGTACATATGTATATAATTAAGTAACTTGTCGTAATTGTACATACTTATATAGTTAAGTAACTAATGGAAATTGTACACATGTAATTGCACATCAGCATTATACCCCTGGAGGGTCCTGCTGATTAACAATAAATAAATAATAAATAAATAATAAATATTCTTAAATAGTGTGCAGAACTTCTAAAGAGTGCTAATGCACAACACAAATTACAATGATGCAGTGCATGGTGAGTGCAAAAATACAAAATTGTGGTGTGTAATTACTTAAAATACAATTAGACTACAGTGCATGATTATGTAGTGTAGTCTTAAACTGTTGTAAGGAAGATTTATTAACTAATTCATGATGTAGGCTGTTCCAAAGTCGAATTGTTGATGGAAAAATGAGTACAGATGGTTGTTTATTCTGGAGTAGGGTAGTTGATAGGTGAAATTGTGATGTCGTGTATTTGAGTTACTTGGGACGAGGTAATGGCTGGGAATAGATACTAAGTTATGAATTATTTTGTGCATCATTGTCACTTTTAAGGTGGATCTTCTTGACTGTAAACTCTGCCATTCTAAATCATTTATAAGACCAGATACACTTGTACGCCACGAATAGCCATTTTAAACAAATCTAGCTGCACGTCTTTGAATTGTCGATGTCTTTATGAGTATGCGGATCCCATACTGTGCATCCATATTCGATTATTATTATTATTATTATTATTATTGTTTACTGAGCAGTCAGCCCTGCTGGTGTGCTCAGGAATCACATAAACAAATACATTAGGTACAATAATATGATTGGAGTCTAGCTGTAAATAGATCAGTATCTGCAATTTCAATTGTATCAGTTGGTAGTATATATGTTCCACTCGTTTATTGTTCTTGAGAAATAGCTGTTTTGGTATGCCGTGGTGGATGAGGTAGGTAAAATATAGTGAAGATGGTGGTATTGTCTTGTTGGTTGTGTTTTTGGTAAGTAATAATGAGGAATTTGGAGTGATAACTGTTGGTAGTGTATCTTATGCAATATTTGTAACCTAGATAATTTCTGACGAATTTGTTATGTAGGCCATTTCAGCTGATCCAACATTAGAGAAACTGAACTGAATCTGCCATAGTCATTCAACACCCAGCGCGCTGCTCTTTGTTGTACTTTCTCTAACTCTGAAATATCTCCAACGTGGTAGGGATCCCAGACAGCAGATGCATATTCTAGTTGTGGTCTCACCATTGTTAAGTAAGCTGATTCTTTAACTTGTTTTGAACATTTGTTTAGATTGCGTTTTAAGAAATTGAGTCGATAACTGGGATCCGAGAAGTTGAACACAACTCATTCTCTCCCTTGGTTTTTTCCGCTGCTGGAGGTCTGGCTCATGAAGTCACCATCTTTTACAAACGTCTGGCTTCTCTTTTGTCCAATAAGTGAGGGGATAATTACTCGGTTACTCTAAACTGGCTCCGTTGCTGTCTTTCCTTTTCTTTGCTGCGTTCTGCTATTGCGTGTATCCGAGGTGCTCGGTCATCATCCGGTCACTTTGACAGAACTCCACCTCCAATGGATCTAGTTAGGGTGGAGTCACGTTTAAGGAACTGATTTTATTTAAAGTTTGTTTACTGTAGCTACTTGTGTGTTGTTATTACATTTTTACACTTTCTAAAAATAAATAAATAAAACAACCATTCCATCACTAAGATACGCGCCTTCAAAGTTCGTTTTAGATTCTCCGTATTTTTCTTCAACTCCATTTCGCTATGATTACAGTTTGTGGAGTATGAAGCCATAGCTTATCACATGTACTACAGGTTTTAACTCCAAAGTGATCACACAGAGCTATGTGCACCAATGATGCCACAGAGTTGTCTTAAAATACTCCGTTGCGGCAAGCATATATAGGACACGTACTCAGCAAATGAAAAGTTGTCTATGGAAAATTATTATTATTATTATTATTATTTCAATACACACAGAAGTAAAACAAATACATAATTCTGGTACATAATTACAACATTGAAACCTATCAAAGGTTTAAAGATTAATATTTAGTGCTCGACGCAACAAACCAGCAGTTTCCAACAAAACACTTTTCTGTAGAGTACAAGGATATAAATTGATATGTAGTGATTTCAGCCAGTCATCAAACTTAGGACTCACAGCACCAAGAGTATCGATAACAATAGGAATAATTTCAGCCCTGACATGCCACAGTCTTTGTATTTCCAGTAACAAATCTTGATACTTTTCAACTTTTTCAGCTTCTTTACGTGTTACATTATTGTCAAAAGGACATGAAAAATCTACTAAGTAAGCACGTTTTTCCTCTTTTAACACTAAAAAAAAAAAAAAAAAAAAAAAAAATTAGATCAGGTCGATTAGCATGGATGGTTCTGTCGGTAGTAGCATAATAGTAAAATCCCCCAATAGTTTGACACCCTCAGATTCTTTCACAGATCTAGGATTATGCTTCCACCACTCTTTACCAACTGGGAAGCCAGACTGTGAACAAAGACACCAATGCAGGCGGCGTCCAACTGCATCATGACGCTTCTTGTGTGATGTTCCCACCAAAGTTGAACAGCCAGAGACAATGTGAGCAACAGTTTCATTGTTAGTGCCACAGAGACGACATAAAGGGTCAGACCCACCAAAGATTGGGTCCGCAATCTGAAAAATCAACTTTTACAAATCGATCCCCCTACCATTGTGGGATGTTCATTGTGGTATTCCATTGCTAGATACACCATGAAACCGGAGGCACGATTGTTGTCTTCACAGAAATATCGATTTTAATATTTCGTGAGAAGCAAAAATTATTTTTAAAATTTCGTGCTCCACACAAAGAACAGGATAGCACTTGCTGCTTAGCTAGGTATTATCTAGAGTTAACGTAGTTAAAAAGTACGCACAGTAATAAGCAAATAATTCACTTGGGGTTCTAGGCACAGGGTTGCTTTCTCTCAAAAAGCAGAAAACGAAACACAAATTTTTGAATTCAAACTGCCCTACCAGCCAAGGCAAGAAAAGCCAACTCTTCCTCATAGTGATGTGATAAGGTTGGATGCATAGTCTGTCTATGCTGTTAATCTGGAAAGGATCTGAGACTTCTCACCATCTGCAGTAGTGGCATGATATAGGACCAAGTGCCCTTAAATACTTCCATGCATCCAGGGTATACAAGTATACATGCATATATATATACTGCAGTGCTGCATTGATGTGGACAGGGGACACTAGACCAAATTAAAGTTCATACTGGGTATACACAGGTATACATGGGTATATACGGGTATACGTGGGTATAAACAGGTATACATGGGTATACACCGGTATACTCTGACATAAACAGGTATACACTGACATACTACTAGGGACCCACCTATTAGAGTAAGCCACCAATGTTTGACCACCATCGGTTCGGGCGCGATTTTTCCCATGTATATAGTGACTGTTCTATTAGAGTGTTTCGATCTGTCTATCGTCCTGGACGTTTTGGAGAGAAACTTTTGACATTTTTAAGACAGGGAATAGTCAAAACCCCATTTAAGTGGATTTGGATTGTGTATATATGTGTGCTGCTGGGTGCAGTAGCTAGCTATACGCTGTTACTGTCAGAGAAGTCTAAATGCAATGTAGCTATTTGGGAAAAAATCAAGGTGAGGCCATCGTGCATGTATCTATTTAGTAGTTTGGCCTCACAGAGAATCGAAAAGAGAATAGAGAGTCGCACACCCGCCTTGCAATAAGAATTTGCTGTTCATCTTAAGAAGCACAAGGTAACGTGGTGCGGATATTGCTAAACACTTCTTTTAAAACTTACTCCACGTCACATATAGACCTTATTCATTTAGAACAGTAAGTGCCCTCTGATGTCATGCAAAGCCATACAAGGGTCCACATTCACCATGACGATAGTGTTTTGGACGCCATTTTGAGTTCTAAAACTGGGCAAGCACGACCGTTGCTATCATGTTACCATAGTTATGGTACTGCAAATGGCGAATTTGGCGGAGAATTGCGATGTTACAATGGTTTAGGTACTGCAAATGGCGAACATTGGCGGACAACTCCTTCACAACGGGTTATAAGCGCTGCGAAATTAATTCAGTGAATAAGGTCTATTAGAAATATGCAATTAACAGTAATAAATTTCAGAAGCGCTTGTATTGTGTCCAACCTCCTCTGGGTGAACATAGTACTGTATTCTTCCAAGATCTTGCTGTGTACAAAGCGCCATGCGCTAACAATGCGCGCGCGACGAATTGGGCAGTACTGATTCGGTTTTGCACGTCGTTTTATTCAGTATAGTGCTGATTAATACACAGTAGAAGACCAACACAAGTATTAATAATAATAATAATGATGAACTTTACAGTGTACATATACATACAAGTTGCAGATGTTGGTATGATAGAATCGGCGCACGTGGCAGCACACTGATGGTCCACTGGCATCTTGTGTCAGTGGCCAGAAGCTAATTTGTAGTAGCTAGTGATTAGCTGCAAAGTTTACTTACTTGATTACTTAAAGGGGGAAATTAACAGTTAAAGGTAGTTGAAGTTAGGTTGTTGGGGGATCTTTGAACATTTTGAGCATGGACATGGAAATGAAAAAGAGCAGGTGTTGTTGGAAGTAAAATTGGCAGTGAAATGGTTCCACAGATAATAAGGCCGTTTGGCCTTTATCTTGAGTGGGTTGTCCTGGTAGTTGATAATGGGAAGAGCATTCCAGATGTGAGGAAGCTGGTTAAAATAGAAGTTACTAGTAGAATTGTCAGGTGATCTTGTTTGGAGTAGCTTGTTTCCAGAAGCTAACGTGTGTGACCAGTTGCAAATTTAATGAAATTATTGATGTCAAATCCATTGTGAGGGTGGTGGAGATTTTTCAGAAAGAACATCACATCATTTACATCAAGGGTGTACATCAGGTAAAGTACTCTTTGGGGATATCAATAAGATCATTAATAATTTTATACTTCATTATAAGTTTAGCTCTCTCTCTTCTTTGTTGTAAAGGAGGTAAGTTAAGTGTGCTTAGCATGTTAGTAACACTAGAGTAACTTGAAAACCAAAATCTGGTCGCTCTTCTCTGTACACTACTGCATTCAATTCTATTAATTATTTTAAGGTATGGGGATCCGTATGATCCTTCAAGTAGTAATACAGTGCAGCACGCTCAAAACTGACTGTGTCCTCAACACCAAGCAGACCACGTCCACCCAAAGTACGCTGCACATAAATCCTATCTATATCTGCACGTGGGTGTAGGCCACCATTCATTGTGAAAGTCTTCCTAGTTTTGCGATCAAGCACTTGTAATAATTCATTCTTGGTCCAATCAATGATAGTAGCAGAGTAGCGTAAAACAGGAATAACAAACTCATTAATTGCTATGATCTTTTATGCCTTGCATGCAATTGTGAGGATAAGACTTTTCGCAAACGACGGAAATACTCAGCCTGAACTATTTCTTTGGTTTCAGGACAGTTGATTAAATCAGCTTCATAATACCCAAATACCTATAGCATTCCAATGGTGTCAATGCAGCAATGAGGCCATCAGGAAGTGTTATTCCACTAGAGGGACACTGTCTACCACGCTGCATAATCACACTTGCACACTTCTGAAAGCCAAATTGCATTCCCATAGAGGCTGAGAAGTTGTGAGTAATTTGGACAAGAGTTTCCAGTTGTTGTTCTGACTTGGCAAATAGCTTAAGGCCATCCATGTACAGTAAATGGTTAATAACAGGACCTTATTATTATTATTATTATTCTTACACTGTATAATTATGGCATTCATAGCTTACATAATAGTACAGTACAATGTTTACTAACTTATTAACTTATACTGATCATGTAAGTATAGTGTAAACTTTAATGCTCTACTCCCATCCCTTGAAATATATAGCTGCAGCTACATGTAATTATACTGCACCTGCTAGAACTTGACAGACATCTTCTTTAATCCCTTTACTTTTCAACCACTCTGTTAATTGTTTAGGCCACTACAATGAGATAACTTGTTTCTCATCAACCGCCCGCACCAAAGTTTTCTTTTGCCCATGCGCACTCATTAGTGCACGAGATTGCGGCATAACTTTTTTGAGTATTGTGGTAGTGGGCTTATCACGTAGAAAAGCACTATTTCCATGGAAAACTACAACCCCATTGAGATACAGACACCGTTTATTAGTGTTTTTTACTTCTGTGTTGATTAGAGTGCTTTCTGGAGCATCAAAAACCATCAAGGCATCAACATTGTGACTACAGTGTACAGTAGACTATACACTAGCATTGGTACCGTGACCTGCATGCCCTATGTGCATATCTAAGAGTCATAGTAGCTTTAGTGTATAAGACAGCCCCTCCCCCCTAATAAGACTGACCATCCTACACATGCTAACCCCGCTGCTGCATGTTTGCTGATGTTTGCTACTGCTCAGTGCTGCTGCTGCTGCTGCTGCTGCTGCTGCTGCTGCTGCTGCTGCTGCTGCTGCTGCTGCTGCTGTTGTTGTTGCTGTACTGTGGTATGGTACATGACCCCAAAACTGCTGGAGCTCTCGTAAAGGAAATGAAAGCTTTGTTATTGAAGTTGAAGCTTATGTGAACTTGGAGTTTTACCCTCAGTGTGCACCATTGCTTGGTGTGTACCTGCCAATTACCTAAAATAAAGGATTATTATATTGGTTTTGTACACATCTGCAATTTATAGCTATGGTTTGTGCAATAATGAAATAATGAGATAACCCGCCCGCCCGCATGTGTTACTCTATGAGAAGTTGATGAGAAACAAGTTATCTCATTGTAGTGGCCTTAAAATCAAAGGACTGATTGAATGACTCTGAATTGGTAGCCATTAGGTAAAATTAACCAGCCTTACTTCTATGCCAACATAATAGCTAGCAAATTACAATCGTACATCCAAACTGTTGAACTTTAATATTTCACTGCAGGTTTTATAGCAACTCGCGTACATTGTTTCATTAAATCGCGCATTCATGCAGACTTTCTGACATGCAATAGAACACAACTTGAACTTCTTCAAGTTTCCGGAGAGTATTAGCTACAATAGTGACGTATAAGCAAACTGATGTGAATGATATTATAAACAATGTTGTTGTTCTATACCATAATGCGTATTTCGTACCATACGCGTATGCAGGGCCGCCCACAGGGGGGGGGGGGGGGGACAACTGGGGCATTTTGCCCCGGGCCCCAGCTTGAAAGGGGCCCCAGGAGGCCCCATGAATACCTGTTTAAAAGATCGATATACTCTAATAGAGCAGTCAGGTCTAAATATTCTAATAGAGCAGTCACAGTATTCTTCAGAGGAGCAGTGTAGCAAGCTTATAGATAAGGAGATGTGGTGGTGATGGGTAGTTATTGTCATTGTCAGCAGGTTGTGACCTTTTTCTTTTTTTTTTTTTTTTTTTTTGGTCTTCAACTTACAACTTGGGTGAAGGGCCCCACTTTAACTCTTTGCCCTGGGCAACGGTGTATACGCGCATGGTTATATACAAATCCCGTTATTCGACGCGAAGCAGGCGCTTGTAACCATGGCAACATAATATTGTGTGCGCTTAATCACTAGTTTGATGCGCTTTTTGGACCATACTGGTAGAGGCACGGGGACTTCATTTGTTCAGTTAATTCACCTGCTTCTCAATTGTACACCGTTGTCTTCCTCGTCAGTAAGTTGTGTTTTGTACATTATTGTTTGTATTTCTTAACTTTCCCACATTGGGCTCGTATATTAAAATAAGATAAAAACTTAACTCTTTGCAATAATAAGTCCGAGAATAAGTTATGCAATAGCTAATAAGTCCGAGAATAAGTCATTAGTTATTTTATGAATCATTCCTCCTTGGTGGTGCTTGGCCATTATAGTTGGTTCACTACTACTGTTACTGTCTACTGGTACAATGGGGTCAAAATGACAAGAATCTAGGTGGGCTATCTCCATGTGGCTTTTATTTGTGCATGTCTCTTCAATACTTTTCAGGTGTGTAAGTGGAGTGTACTTCCTCCAGTGAAATGTTTGATGATCTTGACTTGTGCTGGCAACGTAGATTGGCACTTGGTAGAGTGTCGCTGCCCCTAGTAATTCAACCTGTGTGCCCCATGTACCAGGCTTTGCCATGTTGTGTAGATGTCTGTCAATGTTCCTGTCTTGTGTTAAATATGGTTGAAACATGTGTTTGTGTTGCTTGATAAACCGTGTGATGTCTTCTCTGGTCTTCACATGCATATCTTGGTTTTCGTGTACAATAAAGGCAAGGGAGCGGAACAGGCAGTTCCCATCTCCCAACACGCTCTCAATTCTTCTTCCTTGTTGTTTGAGGAAGAGAGCTGCTGCACTAAAGTTACTACTGCAAGGGTGAAACAGATGGAGAAATTGTGGGGGGATTGGATCATCAGCTATGTTGGCTGTTGGTAACTTGTTGAGTGTGCCTGCTGTTATTCCCTATACAATCAGTAATTGATATTATTGCCGCAACATATACACGTACCTGGTAATATTGTGCAACGGACATCTTTGGCAAGGAATTAGTTGTGCATTGATCTATTTTTTTTAAAAATGGTGTCATTCACATTAGGGATCTGCAACACATCGATACAGCAAATAGTATCACGATACGATTCTGTACTTAGAAAATATCAATATATCAAAGTTTTCTAGCAGAACAGTCAGTGATTGTTATATTACTGTAACAGTGATCTAGATACTCAAATAGAAAGCTTCTCTAATTTTACCTGTGCTATAAAATGGAACGTTATGAGAAGCCGTACAAATGCATGTGTATAAGCTAAAATATTCTTATCTTGGTCTTCTAAAAACAGTAGCTGTTACACTTGAAGTATAAAGAACTGCACCACTAAGCAGTAAACAAATCTGCTTTATATAGTAGCCATCTTGACAACTAATCAAAATGCGGAGTAATCTGGACAAGCCTTTGTGGGAACATGTGTCACAGTTAAAATGTTTGTGGTAGCTATTTGTCTGGGTGGTGTAATAGAGGTAGGTATCCAGGTATTTAATAGCAACTATGTTTTCCATACTAAAAATCATATCAGAACACACTAGCTATTTGTTACATCAGTATAATACTGTAGTTTATCAACATTCACTGAATAAATACATTTGATTACAATGTGAATGTAGAATCAGTGTTGGCTCTTTAAGGTACAAATAAATAGGATATTGTTACACCTATTAGCTAATATGCCAGTGATAACTAGCCATGTTCATTATAGTACCGTGATACAGTATCGTATCAAACAGTTTATTGATGGTGATACGTGATACACAAAATGCACTGTAATGCAGAACACTAATTCACATATAGCTTCAACTATTACATACCTGAGTTCAAGAACAATGAACTTGATGTTGTTGCACTTGTTACTGCAGGTAGTGTTTGAGCAATAGTATCTGTTTGAGCATAAGTGACATATGAACATCTTGTTAAAACCTTACAAGCTTGCGATGTTTTTTTTGAAGTACAGTCAGTCGTGAATTTGCACTGCTTATTGCAGTGCACACTTTCTTGATGCATGCTTTCTTAAGCCGTCCTGGACCACCATTCTTTTTCTTGTCCTTGCAGTGCTTACAGCAGCCGCAGTCATTTGTAGTAATACACCCATCACACACTCCACATCTGGTGCATACATGCTTGCTTCCAACTATAATATGTTA
The DNA here is from genome assembly GCF_963678975.1 of Dysidea avara. NCBI lineage: Eukaryota > Metazoa > Porifera > Demospongiae > Dictyoceratida > Dysideidae > Dysidea > Dysidea avara. Next base: position 8,890,958 of record NC_089273.1, on the reverse strand, counting down.
TACCAAGTGTACAATATACAGGTGTATAATCATTCTGATTGCGTCAAGCAAGAATACAGATGCATGCTTACAGTACACTGTATGCGTGCATTCATCTCCTATGCAGTTTATAGCTCAATTTTTTATTAACACATGGATGGATTTATAGCAGCATAATTATTTTTGAAATTTGTTACATCTGTAATATACTACTTGACCTACATAACATATTTCAAAACCAAATATCTGTGTCTGCACCCCATGAAAGTTTCACCATAATATGTGACTGTCTCTGGGAAAACCGGTCTTATCGCCCATTTAAAAGTATCGAGAAACATCGGTTTTAAATATTCTGTGTGTTGTAGCTGGCCAATGGTGGTAGCTACGCATACCAAATTTTCACACGTTTCACAACAATTTATTACCTTCCTGATCATCCACTGAAGAAGTAGTCAACAGCTAAGTTTCCCGCCATTTTAGATAGTTTTTAAACCGAGGTTGTCTGTATCAGGCGAGCTCCAGAAGGGTGGGAGGCGGGGGCCCTGGAAGGCGGGAAAGATGGTGTTCAAAATTTGAAAAGAGATGTGTTGGGATGAATCAGGCCTAGTTATAGGCAATTCAGGGCTCAGAACTAGCTAAAATGAAAGGAAATGTACAGCACAGGTCATTGTCCAACACCACAGAGCTGTACAGCCACACACAGCCATCTCCTGGTTGGCCAGGGCTCCATCAAGACCCCAGACCACTCGTACGGCTTGCCACTGTGCTCTAGAAAAGCAGCCAGCAAAAGCAGACCACTTAACCCTGGTCGACTGTGGCAGTGAAACTTGATAGTGCATTCATTAAGCTTTGTGTTTGTGTGAAAAAATCAAACTTCCTGTCTTGGGCGATAAGAACGGTTTGTGTAGATCCAGTCACATTATGTTCTTACGATAAAACCATAAAAGTGTATAGTCTGTTACTGTACAACAGGAAATTATTGATGAAAGGAAAATTTGATGAATTTACAGCTTTGATGGATGAAAAGCAGGAAATCACAGGTCTAAACCCTAAGTTTTGAGGCGATAATTGACACAAATTGAAATTTGACAAATGTAACCAATTATTTGTCGAACTTGTCAAATTTTTTTTCTTCAGAATTTCCTGTCTTGCAGTATGATTCTTTCCAAATTTGTAATGAAGCATTCTAATTATCTAATTGGCTGAAATGCTGATTTAAAAATAGAATTAAAAACCTGCTTTTGTCAGATACGTATCAGCTTATTGACAACGTGCTACTGTATATGGTTTAATTTTAAAGTATGTACAAATCTTTTTACACACAAATAATTAGATTTTTGTCAAAATTTTTGCAAAATTAAAACTGTGTCAACATATTACACATTAGCAAGTGTCTAGATGCACACGGACACTTTTATTTTAAGAGTCTCAGATAAATCAAAGTGCACACTTGGGTGGTACAAGAAGCTGACGACCAACACCAGTATGTTTGTTAGTAAAAAATTATGTGATTTTCCAGTATTTCTTTGTTCATTCATATACAGTAATACTTATGTGTACTTGTACACTGTACATACCAGTCTCACGTTCTTTCTTTGTGGTTACATCATCCTGCATTTCGGTGGTATCCTGTGCAGCACATGACATGATGATAGAGTATCAGCATGTTTATTATATTCTTACATTACATGTAGTCGTATTTGTTTGTTGTCTTGCCTCATTACTAGGGTCATCATCTATTGTTGCTGCCAATACCTGCTTAATGTGTTGCTTACTTTCTTTATCAGCATGGCTGTATTGTCACATATGGCAGCCATGACATAAATAACCAGCAAAACAGCACAAGACACATGTGATACAAAATTACAAAGGAAACAAATTTCGAAAATATAGAGTGAAACTATACACCGGACATAAACCTGCTGCACTATTAAGATCTTTCATATAGCCAATACACAGTTGAGTACTAAGACTGGTGGAAGTTTAAATGATTATATTGTAGTATAACAATCATTAAGTAGGTACACGACTTATAGTCATTAAATATGTCCATACATGTGTAACTATCATGTTATCATGATTACTCGAGTCTATTCACAGCGAAATTGTGTGCTAGCATGTATTATGTGTGCAACTAGTAAGTACTGTACATACATATGTAACTACTATGTGTACAGGTTATGTATTGTACATATATAGCTAGTATGTACTCTATGTTACATACAGTACATACTAGCCACACACATGCACACACACACAAATGTGTGTAACTAGTACATTACTAGTATGTGTATAGCTAATGTATATACTCTGTGTGTGTGTGTGCGTGCGCGTGTGTGTGTGTAAGTGACTAGAGCATCAGCCTGGCAATCAGGTTCGATGCCTGTTTACGCCAATTTGGTGTTGTTGTTTCCTTGAGTAAGAATCTTTTCTTCATGCTCCAGTCTACCCAGCTGTATATTGGGGACCTGGTGGACTGGTGTCATCTGGGGAACAGCCCGCCCACTGTAACATCAATGGGTAGGCACCTGGTGTTAAAAAACTTCGGGTTCTGCAACCTCTCTCCGTGAGACCTGGACAGTCCTCCCGCAGGTTACAAGTCTGCCCCAGGAGGATTTGTCTGCACAAGGTCAAGTTCCTGAGTGATGCCAGGCATCCCGGTGCTGGTGCTATGTTTCACGGGCTTTACTTTGTGTATGTGTGTGTATATATCTAGAGCTGATATGTATTGTACGTATGTAGCTAGTGTGTATATACGTAGCTGGTGTGCACTGTATGTATGTAACTAGTTTGTTGTGTGTGTGTGTGTGTCTGTGTGTGTGTAGTTGGTAAGTTTGTATCTAGTGTGTGTATGTGTAGCTATTATGTACAAGCACACTGTATGTAAATAGAAAAATTGATCATTTACATACTGTAACACATTCTTTCTTTTCTTGCGTCCAGGAGTATTACTGGTAGCAGTAAATCATGGTTGAAGATCCATTTTCTTTCCAGGAGCAAAATTTTCCTTGTCTTCAAAAGAAGTAATTGTGCCTGTAGTATCCATCTTGCTGGCAGCATCACAAGTGTATACAAGTTTCTTTAATGTTGCATTTACATGAGGTAAGCAATGCTGCAATCCTGAATTTCCACTACTTATCATAGCTTGTAATTGGACTAGTAAATTTTGTGCTGTCTTTAAATGATGTTCACATGCTATAGACAATGAAAGAAGTAAAAAGTTCACTGGTAATAGAACAAGGCAACATAAGTAAAGGCTAGTATTTACATGATTAATATATGTATCACAATCTTGTGCAATATGTGTTAAATCAATAAGCTTTGCAAAAGAGACAATTATGCAGTAATACAGCCACCCAGTTGAATGAAATACGTGACCTATGGTGTAGCTGCGAAGACAAGTTAGTTAATTCCACTGTAATATTGAATTGTGTTGACCCTTGAATAGTATGAATTTTTTTTTTTTTTTTGCTGGCTGAAAAGTGTCAAGGGGTAGTCACTTCTATACTACCTGTCGAAGCACAATTGAGATCCAGTCAAGGTGCTGTTTTGTGGTGAATCAAGCAATTAAAGTGTCCTGCAGAAATGGCAATCAAGCAGCTTTTAACAACACAAAGAATTTAGTAGAGAGAGAACCATCATTAATAATATGATGATACATACAATACATTATTAGTCCTCGGTCTCGTGCAACCACAGTCAGATCAAGAGCTTGTATGGTTGGCAATCAAGAATCAAGGTTCTTTTAAAAATACAATCAAGTGATCAAGGCAAGTTTTTGATGATTAAAATTCTTGATCCATGTTGCAACTAGCAGAGTGAAAATGGCTACACCTTTCATGTCAAATGGTAGCTATATAAGTTACATTATAATTGCTGTACCACTTGTCAGTAGCCAGCGACAGGGTGGTAACGTTGAGTGTTCCTTACTTTGTAATCCATTCATGGAATTATGTCTACTTGCTAGGTGAATGAAAAATATTTTATACTGAAAATATAGGGTCTTTCTTGCCAAAAAAACACAAAAATTATTGAAAGTGGCCTAAGGCGTGAAACATTCTTTATTTGTGACCGGGCCTGCGATAATAGGGCATGTGGGCACATGATTTTTTCCTACTTTTTCACATTTTCATCACTCATAATGTTTTGTACCATTATACTATGGCATTGCAATTTTCACCTCTTAGTAAGCATTTAAGTGGCATCATGATGCAAGTTACAGAATGGAAATATACGTTTCCACTACAGAGATATGACCTGTAGAGCAATGGGATGTAGTTTGTGCCCACATGCCCTGTTTTCGCAGGCCCGGTCACATTTTATGTGATATAGCTACCCTACATATATCAGGAACTGCTCATAAGTGCTACAAAAGCAATGTTCAATTATGTCGGTCAGTCTATCAGTAGAGAGTGTTGTTAAACAGAACATTGAAATATTTTGGAAGCTTTCAGGTCATTTCAATACATCAGATCATACCTGGCAAATAGCACTATAGCACCATACAGCATATGTATTGAGGTTGATATTTTTTTGGAAACACAAACCTTTGAGATTCCAAACACATACTCTTGACGTTAGCAATAAGAATCGTCTTGCATAAGGTACTACTATTTATCTTTTACAGTTTAGTTGAGCAGATTGGCTACTGAAATGTTTGTGTCTGTATGCAAACCTGTGTATTACACAGAATACAGCTAGTACTAAAGTAAACAACCAATTGATGTTCCACTATAGTCATGTCCCCAACTACACATGTACATACTTGGTAATGCAAAGGTCAATATTTTGTGAGTCAAAACCTTGCTGCAAAAGTGGCTGGGAATGTACAGAATTTATTTTTATTTAGTAACAATTTATACACTAAGCTAATACATGAGCAATTCTAATATCTCTTGCATACTACATTCTTTCCTGTGATGTGACATGCATATATACGTATATGAGTTCACTAATGTTGAATTACAGAGCTTCCCTAAAGAGTGATAAAATGGTGCAACACCACCCTACTTTACTAAAAATTCTTTTGACATGATAAAATGAATACATGTGTATTATTAACTAATTGACTTTGATATTGGTACGCATATTGGCAGTTTTACTGCTCTACTTTGTTTTGCTGGGGAAAGCTCTGAAATATGTATAACAAACAAATATAAAATTAATAATGAGAAGTATGGGGAATTTACCTACACCTGCAACTACGTATAAGTAAGCCTACTTTTGTTATAACTATTGCCAAGAGTTCATAGTATTAAATGTTTTACAGAATATTTCTTTAATAAAATTATAGAGGATTTATGAACCCAGAGGAGGTTGGTCACACGTCATATAACCCTATGATGTGAAATTCAGCATTGTTGTAAGTGTTAAGGCTTGTTCAGCAGCTAGGAAAGTAGTGCGTTTTACTGAGAAGGTTTGTAAGGGCTCTGGGACACTATGGTATGTATATACAATTTGTCCTTTAGAATAGTAAGAGATACGTGTCAATGTTGAATTAGTTCAACACTTTCTTAGAGATCATGAGATGAATGATGACATGTGACCAACTTCCTTTGTTATGAACTCTTGCTTTTGCGTACATGATAGATGTGTATATAACATCTTTTCTTCATTTGATTACTACACTAATTTCTCACAGGTGCTTCTGGAAGAACCACTTGGCAAACTGTATGGGTTGATTGGATCATGGGTCTCCTCTGTGTCTTCTGTCTCCTCATCCATCTCAACATCAACTGAATCATCAAGTTGCACTTCTTCTGCAGAATCAACTAACAAGGAGTGAATTCGATGTAAGTGTTTGCAAAGGTTTCCGTTCATGTAATCGTAGCACATGTCATCACATTTGTACAAGTGATAACATAATTCACCACAAATTTTGCATTTAATTGTACAGTTCGTGTTTCTGCAAGTAGTTGGCAGCTTTGTGATGGTGTACCCTGGAAAATGATTCCCAGACTGACTAGGTATATGCCATTGGGTGTCACAAATTTTCTATATAAAATACATATGAGCACATGTACTTAATAAACTATCAAGACTCACGGTAGTGAGTCGCGCGGCCAGTAAAGCAGAAACGCGCGCCGCAGACAATAAATGACGCGACCACTACGTGAGGATTTTACAGGAACGAACGTTGTCAAATTCCGCCTTCCTGTAACTCACCCGCCACTTACGCTATCCCTCTGAAACTCTAGGGTTGAACTCATCGTGTCACTAGTAACTACCACACAAGCAGTGAAGCAAATCCATGCCGATTGTTTCGTGATCGAGATTGCCGACATCAAAGGGGAAGTTTCATTTTTTTTTTTAATCGCATGCGGTTAGACGCAACCGCAGTGTATGCCTTGCGTTCCTTTGTGCATTCCAAACATTGATTGCCCTGCTATCGCTTCAGTATTCACTCAATTGTCTCAAGATTCACATCATCGATTTCACCATATATGATTACCCTACAGTCTTAACTTCAGCATCAAACGAAGTTTCAGTCGTCCTCAGTCGACCTAGAGGCCAAATACAAATCCCAGATTGTTGTTTTCCGCAATACTCGCTTGGCATGTAGGGCAATGTATCTTTAAACTGTTCTAAAAGTACCTCTTGTCGAACTTGGAACCGATTGCTATCCAGTATGCATCCTGGTCAGCTGTCGTTTCTTTTGCAGGCGGCTTCGGACACTCTGCCAACTGCCATGAATTTGCGAAGGTGGAATATACAGTGTCATGCAAAATGTGTACTTTGTGATTCCTCACGTCCGACTACTGCTCATGTCTTGGGGGGTTGCCCGGTTGCGTTATCTCAGGAAAGGTACACTTATCGACATGATTTAGTCATTCAGTCTTTGGTCGACAGTTTCATCAGGGTTTACATTGACTTGCCCTATATCCGGGTTTATGCTGACCTTCCTAACTTGCGAGCCAGTGAGTCACCCCCATCTACACTTCCACCTAATGTGATTGTGACCCCCTTCAGACCAGACATTGTTATCCATAATACCGTCACTTCTAGTATACTTTTATTTGAACTGACATGTCCATTGGACAGTGCCCACCATCTTGAGCAGGCTAGATCCCGCAAACAAAATAAGGCTGAATACCACCAAATTCTATCAGAGCTAGATCGGTTAAATGTTACCAACTTTAATGAGACTCTTGAGATCAGCGTTTTAGGTCACTTCCAGCAATTTTCAGTCACTAACACTTACAATGTACTACATTTTATTGATAAGGACATCAATATCACAAGGTCACTGGTTCGACGGATGCTGGATGATGCCTCGAAGGTTTGTATGACTGCATCCCAGAGGATTTTTATGGCAAGGGACTGCCGAGAGTGGTTGTGATAATGTACTTGTAATTTAATATTTTTGTTTTGTTTTGTAATTGTTGTTTTTGTTTGTAATTGTTGTTTTTGTTTGTAATTGTAATTACTTTTCTCCCTTGCCATGCCCACGTTGGTATCACTTGATCACCAGCCTTGTGGTCGCATGTGACCGAGCGTTACTGAATTTGTAAATGTATATACATGTCTCATTTATCATGATGGTTTCAACAATTCGTTCAAATTGAAACATTTGTTTTCGAGAATGGCTAGTTTGAAATTTGAATTTAGTCGCCCCCACGTAATTTGCTCTCTAAGAATTTTACTCGGAATTTAAAGAATGACGCAAAGCACAACTGCGGTCACTGGGTAGAGCAGCTCAGGTATTTCCGACCACCATGTACTTTCGGACGCAATATTTCCTAGAGGAGCAACAAGACCCGATAAATTATTACACTATTATGAAGACCTAAGACTATAACCTCCATATATAAAATATAAAAAGATTCGGTTATATCGTGTGGCTGCAGTGACCTCGGAAAGCCACTGTCCAAAAACGTCGATGCTCGGACAACGACATGTACGCTCGGACCCCACCCTCTACACCCTTCCCATGCAACTTCAAAAGCTATTGCGTGGTAGTGATTGATAGAGCTAACCTTGAGCTACCCCATGATATAAGCAGATTAGATTTTTATTAACTGGTATTGTAGATAGCCGGTTTTCCCCATAGGTGGTAACTTGATCAAACGTCGGACGCAAAAAGATCATTTTATTTTCGGACTTTTCATTTATTTGTGATAATTTAGGTATTTTATGACTTTCAGTAAAGCACTAGCTTAAAATGTTATAAATGCAGCAATTAAACACAGGTATAGGGTGTTTTTCGCCAATTTTAGGTGGAAGAAGACAAGTTATATATAGCTGTATTATAGTACGTGTATACAAATTAGCTAAATAAGGCCACTTCTCTACTCATTTGACATTTTTGATATTATTAAAGTCAATTTCAGGTAGTGGAGGTCAGCAGTAAACTGCAACAGTATGTGAAACCTGGCTACCGCATATATGACTGTTCTATTAGAGTAGTTTATATTTGAGCACATTTCGCTGGTTTAAATTTTACAGATTTTCGTGTTTGCTCGACCCAACATCTATGACTTGTTCCAGAACAGATTCTAGAAAAATACAGGAGCTTACAACACGAAAGTTAACAAGTGAAATTCACTCAACCAATAAACTACTCTAATAAAACAGTCACATATGCGGTAGCGAGGTTTTACACACTGTTGCAGCTTATTGCTGACCTCCGCTATCTTAAATTGATTTTAATAATATCAAAAATGTAAAATGAGTAAGAGGAGTGGCCTTATTTAGCTAATTTGTATAGACGTTCTATACTACAGCTATATGTAGAGGTCTAGCTGGCTTCTTCCACCTAAAATTGACGAAAAACACCCTATACCTGTGTTTAATTGCTGCATTTATAACCTTTTAAGCTAGTGCTTTACTGAAAGTCATAAAATACCTAAATTATCACAAATAAATGAAAAGTCCGAAAATAAAATGATCTTTTTGCGTCCGACGTTTGATCAAGTTACCACCTATGGGGAAAGCCGGCTATCTACAATACCAGTTAATAAAAATCTAATCTGCTTATATCATGGGGTAGCTCAAGGTTAGCTCTATCAATCACTACCACGCAATAGCTTTTGAAGTTGCATGGGAAGGGTGTAGAGGGTGGGGTCCGAGCGTACATGTCGTTGTCCGAGCATCGACGTTTTTGGACAGTGGCTTTCCGAGGTCACTGCAGCCACACGATATAACCGAATCCTTTTATATTTTATATATGGAGGTTATAGTCTTAGGTCTTCATAATAGTGTAATAATTGATCGGGTCTTGTTGCTCCTCTAGGAAATATTGAGTCCGAAAGTACATGGTGGTCGGAAATACCTGAGCTGCTCTATTATTGTCGTGACCTTTATTTTTTATTATTTTTTTTTGGTCTTCAACTGTTTTTCAGCAAGGTGCCCCCCTCTTTCCAAACTCTGGATCCGCCCCTGCTTAATAGTCATCAAGATACACGGTAGTGTATCGTGCGGCCCAAGAAGCCGGCGCGCAACACCCGTGAGTATATTGACAGGAAGAAAGAAAACGCAATTTTCGCACCTCCGTAGCTCTGTGTTGCCTTGATGAAACAAGACGAGTTTTGCTATGGACACTCC